>NC_057934.1:11406352-11616352 GCF_018555375.3 Anguilla rostrata
TAGCGTAGCATGTTTTTGTATGGTTTTGGTAATTTTTGACATGTATTACAATGACATAAAATAATTCCTGGAATCATATTGACAGCAGGAAGTGCTATAAGTTGTGGTTTTACTCCACAATTGCGCATGCTTTGCTTTGGTTGCCGTGATATTGTGCTGTTCCGTGCATATTTGGTTTTATACTTCATAATGCTTACATGCCTGACCCATGACAGAATTCTTTCATAAGCACTAGGGGGCGATCATGTCTTTGATTAGATGACAATTCCTATGAGTAAAGAGTTGTTTCACAAATTCATCCTTAAACAAAAAAAATTACTGCAGTTTGCTTGTCCACACAGTGTTAAAGACATGCTGTGTTTTTAACTCTTCATTGGTAATAAAACAGTATCCAAATTAAGTAATAGTATCATTGGATCACTCTTAATTTTTAAAAGTAAGAATTTGGTGAATATACACGTTAGAAATACCCATACAAATCATTGACACATTGACTTGTAATCCGCCTGCCCCTTAAAGCCATAATTCTTGGTGATAAAAATTTAAGCCCTTTTCCACAATGCTGAAGACCCAGAAAAATGGATATTTGAGTATCTGCACATTTCGGAGCTCATAAATCCAAGGCGGCGGTAAGCCCAGGAATGCATTCAAAGACAGACGCGAGGCAGCTTCACTGAGAGGAATATAATGCGGCAAGGACAAGGGCAGCGCGGTCCGCTCGGGGCTTAAACTAGCATTTTCTGTCGGGCAGGGACCTCAGGTCACGGGGACTTAATGGGGTCAACTGCCGCATTGTGGCTTAACACCTGGCAGCCTGCCTCTTTCTTTTTACTGCGGTTATTTTTGTTATTTCTTCCCTGCCGGTTTTTTTTTTTCGGCGCTAATCAGACGGGAGGCCGAGTGCCCCCTTCTGCTCCGGCCTCGTCTGCGCGCTGACCCGCGAGGGAAAGAGCTTTGCTCGGGTCGAGGCTTCGCCCGGGTTATTTGTGCAGCTGAAGCCGCGAGAGGCGGCGGCAACGGCGGCTGGAGATATCGAAAGTGACTGTGTCAGATTTGCGGAATGTAGCCGCCGCCGTGGCACGCCCGCCGCTGCTGAGTTGGTCGAATTGCGGCTGCACCCCTTCAGGAGAGGCCGGCATTACAACAGCACTGTTTGAACAGGGGGGCTTTGACCTTTTTCGGGGAACGGACCTCTCCTTTCTATAAACTTCTCTGTGAGCATTCGTGACATGTATTCTGGATGTGGCGGTACCTGCCCTGTATCTGTTGAGGCAAGAAAAAGGCCCCTAATCAGGAGGGCTCTGTGTATGTCTTCCCATTTCACGGACGGCTAAGCTTTTACATTCTGTTAGGTAACTCATTTGTAGGGCTTGATTTTGTCCCCGTTGAGGCGCCGTGCCAAAATACACATTTTCCGTGAGAGATTTGAACCCGCGGCCAAGAGCGCCGCACTCTGCCCACGTGGTGCCCCCGAGGTCTTCTGCTCCCGAGACAAACAGGGACATGTTAAACATAGCATTAACCATATCGATCCTACAGCAGGGGAGCACGACCCTATGGAAAATTACTACAGTATATAGACTGGGGGGAGAGGAACATGCCACTGGAGGCATCATTCAGCATATCGGCTGTCACTGGCTGGCGCATTACCCCCGCTCACGTGACGCTGCTCTGGGGCCTCTTCCCTCTTAAGGAACAGAGAGCGAAGACAGGAAGTCAGGTGTCACCTGTCAAAGGTCAACCCAGTTGCTATGGTGACGGCCAAACAAACAGCCACGATTACACCTACAGGCAAGCTAGCGCTGTCTGGAACTTGTCTGCACTTTTCAAAGCATGTGCCTTATGTAAACCACTGGCTGTAGTGATGCTGAGTCTATAGGTTTGTGAGGTTTGACAGTTTTATTCAAAATTCAAAACTCTATGTTCAAGCTCCCCTTGAGGCAGAGATTAAAATTAGATGTATTATCTGTATGCCCACATGCCTCCCAACATGCCACCCTTGAGTGCTGACATCGCCATCCTCTTTTGACCTGTGCAGTGTCCAGTGCCAACAACTTTACAATTGCAGCTGCCCTGATTTCTGGAAGCTGTTTGGTGCTGTGGGTTGGATTTATGAGTACAGGGTAATTAACGGGTTCAAACCCTGCCCGCAGCTGTATTTTCAAGCAGGGTGCCCCTACCTCAATAGTTGCGTTATTATGCAATTTGATCTCTCATTTGTGTGAGCTGTAACTGTCATTTTGGCCATTTCTCTCCAAAACCATTGAGCTTTGCTGAACATGAGCGAATGTCACTTTTTCTCTCCCAGAATTTGATATGCTTTGTCAAGAGGTCACAGAAGGTAATGAAAAATATTGTTCGAGAATTAACAAAAGAGGTTGGTGCATAGCTGTTATATTGAGTAAATGCCTCAGATTTACTGTAATGTCTGATAGTAATAGCTGTCAGATGCAGCATGAGTGCGGGTGACGCTGCCCAGACTTCTGGGATTGCGCTCGGGTGGTGCGAGCCCCCATTCTGGCCTGTTACTCGTCTCCCGGGACGTTGTGTCAAGCCGTGATTGGCTGTCCCAGGGGGGTGGTGTCGGGTTCTTCAGCCCGTCAGTTAGGCGGGGGCAGCATCTCTCTCTGCCAGGGCCGAGCGAAGGCCGGGGTCTGGCTCAACGTCCCCTGGCAGCCGCGTCTCCCGGCAACCCATGTGTTTCCCTGTCCTTGTCTGCTTCAACCGGACAATCTGTCCCCGCAAATCACAGAGGACTGGACCCACTATACATGTGTGCTTAACTTTCTTCCTCCAAGTAAGATGAGCAAAGATGAGATTTGCAGTTAAGTCAAAGTTTAAAGGCTTTTAGCCTGTGCTTACAATCAAAAAAGTCTCCTCTGTCTTCAACCGTGCCCACTCACCCCCGAGTACCAGACTGAGTCACAGGCACGCAAATTCATTAGGAACTACCGCTAAAACTCTCTCATTAACCACTTGGGCCGGACATTATGTTACATTGTCCGGTTGGGACCACGAACCGGGCATGTACAAATAATTTGAAAACCGCTCACTCCAGTCAAAAACTGGACTACTGGCGACTCTAGCTGCATGGCTAGAGGTAACGTTACTTACTGGTCAAACAGAATAAAAGCCGGGTCCTTCTCATACCCTTTTCATAACATCAGATGATGTTACCGAGGAAAAGCAATTCTAAAAAGGTTCAAAGTTCAGGCCTGAGTGATGGCAGCCCAAGCCTAGTTTTCCACACCGTACAGCGGGACTGAGGGTCCCACACCCTGCTGTTCAGCCCAGTATAGCACTGTCAGTTATGTAAGCAGGGCTTATACCAGACAGGTGTGACGGGAAACGCTCGGTGCTCTATTACTGATCGGTGGCGATTAAGCGGCATCTCCAATGACACTCGTTCGGGGAAAAAACAATGCAAGGTCGTTGGTCTTGTGTTACTTTCCCACAGAAAATCTGATTTTAATTAGGAAACATAAACTATCGCTGAAATAGACAGAATCATTCATCAGAATGTATTGCGATGAACCAAAGAGATTGTTATGCATAACACTACTGTAATTAAGGAAGCCTAATGAAGATGTTACCTGAAGGAATAACATCTGCCGTGTTAAAAAATTGACGGGGTTAGAAAATAAGGACGAAAAGAGAAAAAGTGAGGTAACCATAACAGGTCTACCAGCCTAATGTGTAACTAGGCATCCGGTGATTTGTACAGAAGGGTTGAAAGTGAATTGCGTGGCCTTTCGTATTACGAGAGCCCTCCTTTTTTTTTTTTGGCAGGCCACTCGAAATGCAGGCGCAGTGCGCAACTGGGCGAAACCCCACGCGATGTCTGCGTGCTAAAAATACCGCTGGCTTCGGGCGGGCGGGGGGGCATTTGTAGGGGCTGGTGGGCGCGGGGTCAACATACTCAGGGTTGTTTTGGCACAGAGGCTCACCCTGTGTGCAGCGGGCGCAAGCTGACTCCTGCGCCGGTTCTCAGCGATACCGTGGCCCCCAGCGATTCGGGAAAAGCCTCAGCCAGGCGTATCCTGGGGAGCTGAGCTGTCTGGGCTGTCACGCGCGGCTGGATCCAAGGCTTCGAGCCGTGAGGGCATCGCCGGTCCCAGCACCGAGCTCTGACATCTGCCGGGGCTTCTTCCCTCCCTGCGGTCACCGTCTCCGGCTTGCTCCGAGCCCTGAGAAGCGCTTCTGCTCAGCGCTTTCCGTCCACGCCGCTGCTTCCAGGCCGGGTTTACGTAGCCTGTGTTCCAGAAAGGCCCGGCGGACTGATCTTCATGCAGGGAGAATCCAGGTCTTTGGAGGCTTTTCCTGCCAGCCGCTCGAGGACAAATCCGCACGCCACTCAAAATGTAGAGTGGAGGTGGCACCTCTACTGCACCTTTACGAGGGAAACGGGACATTTGCTACAGCTCCGTAGGTTGTGCACTTGAAAAGAAAAAAAAACGTAAGAATTCTGAATTCAGAAACCACGCGTTGTAAAGACCGCAGTCTTTTTTAGGACAAAAGCCAGAGTCTTTCGACCGGCGCGGTTGAGTAACTTTCAGTTTTTTTTTCGGTTGGACCAAAAAGAGAGGGTGCAGATGCGCGAGCCTCTTCCGGTCCCGGTGCGGAAAGAGAGGGAGCAGCAGAGCGCTCTCCCCTCGCCCTCCCCGCCCCTGTCCTTCCCCATCACCTACTGGATCCACACCTTTAAGAAGTTCCCCTTCTTCCATCTCAAAAAATGCAGATACGAAGCGGAGAACGCCTTCTTCTCCAACCTCAAGCTGGTGGACTTCAACATCATCGACACGTTGGGAGTGGGAGGATTCGGCCGCGTCGAACTGGTAGGACCTCCATTCGCGTTTCTCTTTTTCATTTCATTATTCGCTTTCTTTACTCTCTGGCTTTCTTTCTTTGGTCCTTTCGTTTCTTTAATTTTATTCTTCTCATCTGGACCACACTTGCGTTTTAGGGGCACAAGAGAATCAGAGCTGTCATCATAGCAGTACACACAAGCACATACATTTATAGTGCAAGTTTATATGAGTGTAGAGTTTGCAGAGCTGAAATCCTCTGAGAGAGATAGAGAGAACTGTCAGGACAGAGTGTCAGCTGAAATTGTGTGAATAATGTCCAGTCAGCCGTATCTGCAAATATGTGTGGAAAATTATGTAATTTATCATAAGCTACATAGTAGCTTAGACAGAGGATATGATTCCTGCTAATGTCAAAGTGCACACTCAAGATTTTGTGACAAGAACTAAAATGTAGCGGCTCGAATCCTCTTTCACAGATTATCTAATAAAAGATTCTGTCATTTATTTCCATTGTGGAATACTGGGTTTTCCTGTGCTAAAAATAAAGAGGCAAGGGCACAGCATTAATTAAATTAAGAAATGGGATTCCCAAGGTGAAACATTTTTTTTGCTAATGCAATTTAAGAGAATCAATCCAATTTTCTATCAGGCATAAGGTTATTCGCGGTTTACAGCAGAGAGAATACAATGTCATATTTGATATGTAAGGAGTAACATAACACAGCGAGCACATTAGCGAATGATAAATGAAAGCTGGACTGCTGCAGTAATGACCTATGCATGATTTTAAAAAAAATGTGAGTGTTGTTTTGATCTGGCTCCTTAGAGACAGCGCCAGTCACAGGTTTGAAACAGCCTCCGTTCTATTTGAGGTTGATTTTCCGCAAAGTAAGCAGAGAGGATTCTGGGAATCCTGCCATGTGACATGAGATGAAGCCCCGGTCACAGAGGACCAGTAAATAACTGCGCTCAGAACATTGTCCAGAGAAGTAAATTATTTTCAAGAGCGCTATCTTAAAACAATCAGAAAAGATAAATTGAGCTGATACTGTGCACCTACCTAGAGCTAGGGGAGAAGGAAAAAAAAAAAAAGGCAGCAAATTAAAAAGGGCATTTCTTTCATGTGAAAATCTCTGCTGTGAGGTAATCTTCTCCCTATATAACCCCTGCAAAAATGGTTAAAAAAAACATGAGATCTCCTGGCCAGTAGAGGGCATTCTTCACATTGAACTGAAAGTCTGGGAAGCGAATTGCACAATGCTGTTTCATCAGTTAAGGTCAAAACTATTTTAGAAGTTAGAAATGCCACTGCTGTTAACTAGTGATATTCTGTCAGGTGTGGCTAACTGTTTAGCTACAACAATTGCGTATTTACAAATCAAAACACAATAACTGTTGTCCCATATCCCTCCCATCCCCAGCTCTTGTGCAAACCATTAGTTAACCTGATCAATCACATCTTTACAAATCTGAAGTACATCACATATTAATATCACAGAAATATATATATATATATATATATATATATATATTTTTTTTTTTTAAGTTCAGCTCAGTCTTCTATTAGGACATTAAAGCCTGTAAGGTTATCTATAAGCTTAAAGCCTCAATATTTCCATCTACTGATAATTGCTTTTTTTTAAATAGCTCACCTTTCGTGGTATATATATTATTTTCAGGGGTGCAATATTATACAAAGTCATTCCACCATCCACCAAACATATGTAGAAGAGCTGCCTTTTTTATATCACATCTAGGACATTTGTTAGAGGTATTTTAATAAAACTGGTGCATTATAATAAAAGTGATGCACTATATGGGGTGCAGTAAATGCGAGGCAGAATATTGAATTGGATCATTCTGTTTTGTATTAGTCAGTAATTTTTGTGAATTTTGTAAAAGATTTAGCAAATCTTTAACTGAATATTCATGTTGAACATCTCTTTCCCATTTAGGTTTATATTGTATATAATCATAATTGACTTAATTGTTCATAGTATTATATCATTTTAACGTGGCATCTATTCATATTAAACTTATTCACTCTGTAGATGTGGTATAGCTAGCGTTTATCACAAATGGGAAAATTAGCTATACATCTGATGACATCAGCCTAGGAAAGCATAATACAAAGTGCAGTTATGATTTGTTGTATGTTTCATGTTGGATACCAAGCAAGTATATTGGTGGCAGGAAAACAAAAACTCACATAAACTGCTATAGCAGTTGCTGAAGACGCCCTTTGAGAGAGAGAGGCACAGAGAGAGAGACTGAGTGGCGCAATGCAGGAGTCTCTTCCTAGCTCTGAGCTGGAAAAGCCCTGCAGCCTGCCCTAAAGAGGAATCCCCGCCTGAGCTGTCCCTGCCTATTTTAAGCACTGCGGCACCCATAAAAAAACAGTGGCCTTTCGCCTGAGGCATCGTGTTCACGGTGGCGTGAAGCATTGCTAGATAGTAGGGATTGAATGACCCCTGACATGCAGTGCTCCCAAGGATACATGATGTGAAGAATCCAGCTCACCGTGAAAGCATTCTCAGGTTCAGAGTTATGTATAGACCATGAGTCATACGCTATTAGAGGAGGGAACTTCACATCTGCAAAATAGCTTGCCGGACCAGACGCTGATCTTAACAGGGCCTGTGTTTACGTCCTCTGCGGCGCGTGGAACTTAAAAGCGTCTGATGCACGGGCCTCCTCTGGCCATGTCCGTCCCCCCCGCAGGTTCAGCTGAAGAGCGACGAGGTGAAGACGTTCGCCATGAAGATCCTGAAGAAGCGCCACATCGTGGACACGCGGCAGCAGGAGCACATCCGCTCGGAGAAGCAGATCATGCAGGAGGCCCACTCCGACTTCATCGTGAGGTACGGCACGGCACGGCGCGGCGCGGTCACCGCCGGGTTATCGCCAAATTATTTATCGCCCTACGGCACGACTTGTACGGAGATGAAGTACTTAGCCGCAGGCAGCAGCTGCAGTGTCTCACTTTGGAGTCAGCCATGATTGTCAGACCCACAGCCCAGTGTTCCAATAATTTCACCTAGTGCTATGTAGCAAACACCCGGCACCTCATATGACACGGCCCCATAGCATTATTTGCCTTACAGGCACTAATTTCTGGGAAAGTATGCCATGATCCAGCCTGAGCTTTCCTCGGGCAATTGAGGGATAGTGTCTCCCGCTAGGCCGTCTCTTCTCCAGCTCGCACTCAAACCCACAGTCCATTAGCCCGTGCTATGATGCTCTAACTGCTGCTCCGAGCCGTAGCGCTAATTTACCGTACAGCGCGATTGCGACCACGCAAGGTGACAAAATGGCTGCTCTTTTCGTCCGGCGGTGCCAGAAACACGGAATTTTCGATGACTAACAGGAGTGGTGTAATCGAGCGGTACGGGCTGAGAAAACGTGGTGTGAGAGCATGTGGAAATGAACTGATACGCGGTGTGTACGAGAGCGCGTGCCCCCGGAGGTGAGAGATGGGTGGATGAGGAGAGAATCGTGCCCACGCGTGAACTCCGTATCTCTGAAATGTCAAATCATTAAACGACATCAGCCGCAATTATAATCGTACACCGGCCCACCTTCTACCCCTGAAGGGGAATAACGTAATGCGGGAGGGTAATGAGAGGAAGAATGAATCGAAAGAAATGTCCGTGGGTCAGTGTTGAGTTTGCGCACTTTGTCTCTGTCTTATTTCCTGAGGACTCACCCGTGGAGAAAAACCTCTGTGTTTTCTGAAGCGGTGAGTTCAAAAGCTCTCGTCCTTCTTCTTTTTCAGACTGTACAGGACTTTCAAGGACAGCAAGTACCTGTACATGCTAATGGAGGCTTGCCTGGGAGGTGAATTATGGACCATTCTTAGGGACAGGTATGAATGATACATTTCAAGTGGCATAAAGCATTACATAACCTTATTTGCTGCAATCTAGTAAATGAAACCAAGACTGAATCACATTTAGAGTATGTAGTGAACAACTCTCACCCAAGGTGTGAGTCCCTCTAACTCTTTAAAGAGAGGCAGCAGTCTACTTGGTGGTGCTGAGGAAAAGCATCATATTGTAATTCACCCAGTTCCTAGTAGCCAAGTCCCAGCCCACTGTTTGGATGCATGACAAATATAAATAATTTGCCTTTGCAGAGGTTCATTTGAAGACTCAACGACCCGCTTCTACACGGCGTGCGTGGTGGAAGCGTTCGCTTACCTGCATTCCAAAGGAATCATCTACAGAGACCTCAAGCCGGAGAACCTCATCCTGGATCACAGAGGCTACGCTAAGCTAGTGAGAAACAAACCTCTGTACCTCAGTACCTTGGTTTTTAACACCACCCTGCCCCTTGCCCGCACGCTCTGACTCTGAACGTATTTTTCAGGTGGACTTCGGCTTCGCCAAAAAGATTGGGTTCGGGAAGAAGACGTGGACTTTCTGCGGAACGCCGGAATACGTAGCGCCGGAGATCATCCTGAACAAAGGGCATGACATCTCCGCAGACTACTGGTCGCTGGGCATCCTCATGTACGAACTTCTGACCGGCAGGTAAACGCACACCTTGATTTCTCAAGAAAAACTCAAAGGCATATTGTTTATGATCAGATTGCTGGATGGCTCATTATTGCATATTCTCACACTAGAGAAGATGTTCTACCTGGGTAACAGTCCCTTAAAAAGTAATCTGTATCTGAATATGGAATACTAAATTGTAGGAATAGATTTTACATGTATTTTAAAACATGTTTCTGCCTGTATTACAGTGGATGTCATTGTCAATTCATATGTATTTGATTAAAAGATTCTAAAACATACAGTAAAATATGTAACATATACAGTATGTCTATTGGGGCTGTATATTATTTATTATTTTTTAAATTATTTTATTATGAAATTTTGTCTTGTTTTCACATATATTAAAATATATATTCCAATCGTTCTGGATTGAAATTATTTATTGTACTTGGCTAACTGGGCATAATTCTATTTGTCAGGGTGTCTATAAGCTGAGAAAGCCAGAAGGGTTTTTATAATGGTACTCTTGATTTCCTCTTGACCTCCTTCCAGCCCACCGTTCTCCGGCCCTGACCCAATGAAAACATACAACATCATACTGAGAGGCATAGACATGATTGAATTTCCAAAGAAGATTACCAAAAATGCTGCCAACTTAATAAAGAAGCTATGCAGGTAAACCCTAGTGAAATCTCAAAAGAATGAAACATTTCGGTAGTCAGTTATTATTCTCCTCCTAGTACCCGCTATTGGATGCATGTTTGCTGACAAATGTCCTCTTCCAGGGACAATCCTTCTGAAAGACTGGGAAACTTGAAAAACGGTGTCAAAGATATCCAAAAGCACAAGTAAGTGACAGCGCGGCGAAAAAGTCGTGGCGGTCAAACACAGCTGGTAGAACATTATCTGATTCCCCACCTGGAGCCACAATCACGTGTCACTGATTCCCGTCTCGATGTGTGGCTCCCACAGGTGGTTCGAAGGCTTTAACTGGGAAGGGCTGCGGAAAGGAACGCTGACACCCCCTATCGTCCCCACTGTGAGTACAGACCAGCCCTTCGGTTCTGTGCCGTCCCAGAAAAGCATTCTTTTTCGCACAGGTTTTTTTTTATTCCTCAGCTTTCCTCTCTTCTCCAATTTAGAATGCCCAGTTGTAATTGTAGGCCTGTCACATGACTGCACTGTCCTCTGTTACGTTATGAGCTCACACATCAGCAGGTATCCCAGTCCTCCCAAAACGCATGCAGCCATCTGAGGCTTCTTCTCTCTGTAATCCACCAGCAAGGCTGGGAGGTTATTGTGGGAAGCCTGACTGATGCAGAAAAATCACAGCCACCCAATCAATCAAAGTCTCACTTGAGTAACAAGGAGGAGAACCTTCCACCCTCCGTACCGGAGTGCCAGTCCAGGTCCAGAGTGAACAGGGAATTACTGAACTAAGGACTAAATTGACTGAGTTGGATGCACTACTTGGAAGCCCAACATGTTTTTCCCCAGAGCAATTTATAAAACCCTAACAGTGCAGGAGTAGACCAGGGAGAACCACAGGGGGGTTTGGGGTAGGTGAGCTGTGACTTGTCTGTGCACTTAAAAGGGTATGGAAGTTAAAGTGATCTCATTTATTCTGCAGCTCAATGAAGTAATATACTTGTGTCTGTTTGTCTGTCAATCAGGTCTCGTCACCAACGGACACGAGTAACTTTGACAGTTTCCCTGAGGACAATGACGACCCTCCTCCAGATGACAACTCTGGCTGGGACACAGATTTTTAACCACTCCCCCTTACTCGACTTCTACTCCGCCCCATCCCCAGTCCTTATACCCTACTTCCCAAACCCGCTTCTGTGTAGCCTGGGGCAGCTTCAACAGAGCTGCTGAAACAAAAAAAAAAGGAAAGAGAGAAAATGGCGGGAGTAAAACTGCAAAGAGGATGAGAAGGGGAACGCAATGCTCTGGGTCACCAAAGATGCCTTCACCGATGCTGCCGCCGTCACCAGCGTAGCACCGGCGCTAACGGGCTCCTCACAACCGCCGCTATGCTGAGGACCATCACGGGAGTCGGCCCTTCATGTCAACGGATAGTTTCAGGTTTTTTTTTTGTGTTTTTTTTTTAGGAAAATTGAGCTGAATTCACTCCCCTCCCCCCCCCCCCCACGACTCAAGGCCCGCATTCCATTCCTCGCCGTGGATTCCTGAGCTCTCGGAAGTTGATCGCTCTGACAGCGTGCGGAGCCGCCTGCGGCGCGCGTGTGCGGAGCCTCCCCCGCTGAGACGTCCTCACCTTTCTGTTCCTCCAGAACCTCAGCGCTGTCTGGCTTCCCACTGTGACAGACCTGAATGTCATTTTCAAGTCAATTTTAAATGGTATAGTCTAAGTATATGGCATACAGTATATGTATATATTGCACATATATCGAAGTACTTGCACGCACACGCGCACGCGCACACACACATGCACACACACACACACGCACACGCACACACCTCAGTATATATTCGATTTACTCATGAAGCACACTTTTCCTGTCCTCATTTTTATTTTAAGTAAAAACTGCAATAGCCATTGACCTGTCACCACACTTGTTCCATGAAGATAAAACAAGCATTGAAGTACTGTGATATTTTTCCATTTTTATTTTTTGCAACTCTGAGTTTCCGGAATTTGCTGTTCATTTGCATTGAGTAACTGGGTAGTTTTGTTTCTCATGACTTTGGGTTAAGAAAATAATAAACATGGAAGTTTGCAAGCTATTATTGTTTTAATCCTAAAAATGACAAGGGCAAATTTCAATCTGGTAAAATATTAATTATATAACAATATATCAGTCTTTCCCATCTATGTCTGATGTAATTTCTAGTGAACAATTACCTGAATGATGTGCTGCATCTAAAATGAAGACTTGGAGGTGATGTGTGCAGTACACCACAAGGGGGCAGACTATGACAAAAGAAAATGTTTGATGACAGACCATCATGACAAACAAGAAACTACATGGAAAGCTTTTGAACAAAAGTACTTTACAGGCTTTATATATTCTATGGTGTACACAAACCACCTGAGATGGAATTAAGATTGCAAAGAATCACAGATTAGGAATAGATGTTCAGGTAGCAAGGGAACAGTCCTTATTCCAAGGTATTATTTAGTATTCTTAAACTATTTCCACATTTAGCTCACTAATTGTCATTTCCCCTCGCCATTTATTACTTTGTCATTATATTTTATTACTTATTATGTTTCTCTGAAGCAAAGAGAATGACATCAATTTACTGATACCACAATATTCACCTGGGCATAATTCTTATTCAAGAGTCACATTTGACTTCCTGTGAGCAGGCATCTACTGTAAGATAATGTCACGCTTTGAGTGATGGTTTGAAGACTGCAATTCTCCAGGCTCATAATAACGCATACACTGTGCTGGATAAACAAATGGAGAACCTTATTTATTGTTTGGACCAGAGGGAAATATTTCTGTATATAAATATTCAGTGCTAATATTTTGTGATACTTGTACAACTTTGAATTGTTAAAGTATATCAGGCGTTATTATATGATTTAAATATTTGGGAAATTGTGTTTTTTTTGTCTTTTGAATTTATTTAATTGGACTTGAAGAAAATGTCACAATGTTAATCATCAGCTCGACAGTACGCTCCCTCAGTCTAGTTTAGTGATCATTACATAGCTATATTTGGCATTATTGCAAGTGCCTTAAATAAATGGCATCCAAAAATATCTTAAACGTTCGTTTCAATGCTGCATGACAAAGCCAGACACCTCAAATTGTTGTCCTTTCTTGGCTTGTTGCTTTTTTATGGTTCAGCTATTTATATGCCTTTTTTCTTACAATAAAGTGTAACTTTCAAAATGACACTAAGTGAAACCCCTCATTTCTGTGGCCTGGACCTGTAAATCTGTTTGTACGATGCTGCCTCATTTCTGTGAAATGTAAAAACGATTTGCGCAGATTAGCTTAAGACAAGGAACTCTTCATGCTGCTTTTTGGTTAGACGTAGCGGCTTACTTCACTGGGTGGTCTCGCTTGGCAGCGTGTGGCATGCGGCGAACACAAGACTGCATTGATATGATTTCCTTACAGGCTCCCGCGAACCTTAAAGCGAGTGGCAAAGGGCCTTAGATACGGGCAGCCTTACAGAGACCCTACTGCACTCGGTGTGTAAAAGAAGAGCGACATGCACGTCTTCTAACGCACCAGCTTATGCAGAATTTTAATCATTATCGTCAGTTAATCGCCCCGTCCCCCTTCCCCAAAGATGATGACAGGATGGATGTCCACAGTATTGCAGTTCATGGTTCCTGAGGCTATCATCAAAGAGAAGGGAGCGTAGCTACGCTGAATCAACAGCACTGTAGCAGCATCACGTCAAACCACTTGTATATGCAACCTCCGGTGACTGAAAAAGTTTACTGCCAAATCTCTCTCTTCACTGCAGTGATGTAAACCATGTTGCTGGAAGTAAAATAAAAAAAATACTATTCCGTCACACCGTAAGTGCAACAGAGAAGTTACCATTTTCAGCATTCGTAAGCTCCTTGCAGTTCCTCAGTGTTTGTTATTTTGCTACTTTGAATTTGTAGTCTTTTTGTTGTGGGTTTTTTCTAATGGAAACTAAATGAGTGGTACTGAATCCGTTGCAGTCAATGTTGCCTGAAATATGTATTCTGTCAAGTATACTGCATTCCCTTTTGTTCTGTATTTTTATTGTTACTTTACTTGCCGAGTGCCTATTGTAAAACTTCACAAAACTTAAATAAATACAAGTTACTACTTTCGGGTAAATTTCTCTCTCTTCCTCTTCTGAAATGGCAAAAGAAAATAAAACTGATTTCACTTCATTTTCAGTGGAACAGAAGTAGAAAACTCATCTGTTGTATGCAACAGTTAGGAGAGTCTCTACCTTTCACACAAAGAAACACACTGCCTGGGGAGGTGGTGTACAGGAGGTGTTGCATCTGAGACCACAGTGCACTTTGCATGCCTGTATCTGTCAGTGTAAAACATACCACACCACACCAAGATAGCCAGAGGCTATACATGCTCTAAATTACACCAAACATATATTTGAGTTAGTTCATTAATGTCTTGTTTAGAAAACAGCAGCAAATGAAGCAAAATCAGCGACTGCTTATATTGACATACCTCAAGAGAAAGAAACTAGCCGCTGAGTACTGGCAAGCCCAAGCACTGCAGTGTGCAAACCTGCCAGATTAAAGAGAAACTAATATGTACTATTTATCTCCTGAAATCAGTGTCTGCACTTGGAGTTTGCACTGTAGGATTTATAGGTAGATAATTAAGGATAGTTCCACACCAATGTTTTCACATTCTAATACATATTTAATGCGCATTCAATAACACATCTATGGATTTATTCAGCAATTCCCACTTCTTGCAACACACAACATTGCTTTGGCCCCTCTTTTCAGAACACCTGACCTGTTTGTGGCAGCTGGTGCGGTAGGCCTACATAATGTATCAGCCATGTTGCTCGTATCAATCAATCTCTGGTGGAAATGACTGACCTGTAACAAAAGGCCAGTTCCTGACTCAGCTTCAAACATCCCAGCACTCAGCAGCATGTCTGTGTATAAACACAGGAACAAGTTTGTATGGGAGACTCTTCAGAGAGGGGCAGATTACCCCCTGAGTTGAACAACAGCAGTGAAGCATTGTCACCTAAAACAAGGACAGGGCCTGCCCTGAAGAGTAAACACATTTAATTTGCCTGTATACTAGTTAATGGAAAAGTGTCAACGTTTAATTTTACATATTCAGCTCATAACAAGTAGGCCTATAAAAAAAAACAAAAAAAAAACATTGAATTGTTTTTTATCTGTGTGGTGGGATATGTAGGATACTGTAATATGTGAAACTAAAATCGTACCAGGTCAAACACGTTTGGCCTGCCATTTATTATCACTATAGGCCACCAGGTAGAGCAAAGGACACATCCGTGACCAGGCTCTCGTCTCTTGCCCACACTTAGTTTTAACCACCTACTCTTTATTATTTTCAATGCAACAGTAAAAAGATGTGATCCCATACTTTTCAACTTCACAGACATGAGTAACTTCCGAGGTCTACTAGCATGAACGGATTAGGCGACAGGCAAGCATTTCAAAAACAGGATTACCTGGCATCCAACCAAATGAATTTGCTGAGTACAATGTCTGCTAAAACCCGCTAAAAGCCGAGCAAACGGATCGTTTGTGAAAACGCCATGTCTGCTGAAGTCCGATTAAGACATGGGGTCTCAGTTCTGTTTGATCTGTCCTCATCAAAGGGTCTTTTACACAAGCTTCATTTTACACCACTGTAAGCACTGGATGTACAATTAAAACAAAGCCAAAAGACCAAAGAATCGGGATGAATGCTGCCAATTCACGTTTAATGAAGTGTATTGAACGTTTGTCTTGTAGTTGCCTATTATAACTAACCTCTGTCAACAGCATCAAAGCCTTTTTATTTGGGAGGTTATCCCAAGTATTTGGCAGATTTGCGCTTAGAAACTGTTAAATCGTTACCGCATTTTGTGGCCACAAACATGTAACCCAAAGAGTTTGCGCAGTAAACGCCCTTCAGCTCTGAAATATCTGTGGACCAGTTTTCTTCTCTTTTTTACCTTAATTTTGCGTCGGGTCTTGTTTTTAATTGGGCATAGTCTTCTGCTTTTTCACATTCTTTTTTTAGAATCAGTAATTCTGTGCCCACCGCATTCAGCCCACATGTATTTGTATATGGGTGGACCTGTGCCATGGTTGGCATTAAAACCGAATTCAATTCATAAGAATTGCAAATAATGTCTATAATTCAAACACATATGATATTTGAATACGTCATCAATTACGCTCTTAGTTCCCTGGGTGAACCGATAGATAAAGTGCTGTACAAGCCACCTTGTCAGGTGTAGCCTATAATCTCATACCTTCATAACAGTAATAGGGCGATAAACTGAATACCTAGCAATTCAGAGCAACAGACGAATAATTGTGGCTTCCTAAATCTTTGACTATTTTACATTTGCCTTCATGGAGACGAGCTGCTTTCTTGTTCTTGTTTTTTTCCGATATGAGAACAGTTATGTGCATCCTTATTACATGAGCAACTGGGATTATAGGTAAACATTTTTTGTACGTGCAAGAAGGCCAACATTTCTTACTCACATCTTTAACACAACAGTGACGTTTCACCAAAGCCAGTGCAAGTAGCCTAGTAGACAACTGTGGAACACAAGTGTAGCGTACGTGGAAAGTACGTGTGTAATTGTTTTAGAGCACACAGCTGAAGTTCAGAGAGACCGATGCGAGTTCCTTATCGTAGAGTGCTAATCAGCCCATATTTGTTTTAAAGCACTTAGCCTGAATGATAATTAATTCGGTAAACTTTTCACTCCCCACAATTTGCATATTCGTCTTTGATCTTCGCCGCATGTTTAATCAAGTGCATTTCAAAGTTCTCCCATTACAATTACGGATCAAATGCTGCTAATGGACCGAAAATGACTTGAATAACCACCCATTACAAAAAAAACAGAAGGACCGTCTGGCCCATCGACCTTTGTTGTCCAGTTATTTGACGCTGCATGGGACTTGACAAAATGACAATGCACAAATGTAACTACTAAACTTTGAACCGTATCACAGTGACAGACAACTGTACAGAGATGCGCATGCGATTTACTGAATTCTGACGAGCCTATTTAAAAACGTGATTCACAATTTACCCTTTTAACCATAAGATAGCAAGACGAATGACTGAATATCTGTTGGAGTCTAAAAACGTTAAAAACTCGTTTACATTATGTTGACAGTAAACAGAGGAGCAAATACCATAAGCTTTTTAGGATGTCACCTTAAATCAACACCAGGTTTAGTAATATCCTTTAAATCCAAATTAAAGTACGGGCAAAGAGTGTATTAGCGAAACATTTTTTTCGGTGTTTGTTTGATGTCAAGTCGCGGAGACTCATTGATAATTATACACAAACATTATCGTGAAATCCTAGGATTCTCTTTTAATAGGTTAGCTGCTGTGGCAAGCGTCATGCACTCAAGCTCTTTGAAATTTCATCCACCCCTTTGTTACACATAGCTAGGGGCGGGAATGCAAACAACTCCACATTATAAATCGAGCATCAGGAAAGCAGAGTCTTCAGAGGAGACAAGGAGGTTCAGTACACTTACATCATCCTCGCGAGCTGCTTACCTGCTAAGGAATACTACACCTAGCTCAAGTCCTTGCCACGGAGTTTGACTTCTTGTTGCGCTACTCCTGTAACAATGTTGCGAGTTTCGGTACCTGTGTTTGTTGTTTTTTGCTGTACTATGGGCTTGTACTCCGAGAATGCCCATGCCGGGTCAATTCTACTCAACTCTAATGCTATCAAAAACCTCCCCGGAGGGGTTGCAAATCCCAGCCACCCGGTCAGCGCGAGCCCAGACGTTCTACCTTTTGACAGCGGCAGTCAGAACATGGCGATTGATACTTTACAGGTAAAATGTGACACGTGCTTAAAATGCCACAGTGTAATAATGTTTTCAGTCCATTTCAGACTTCGTGCTAAAAATGTTTATAACTTTGTTGTTAAAGAGTTTATTTTCAGAATTGTATGTATTTACAACTTTTCTCATCAATATTTAGCCTACAAGTTGCGTGGTCGACGAAGATTGCGGTGATGAAGAGTTTTGCTACGGATCCAGAGGCGACTGTCTTCCATGCAAGAAACGTAGGAAACGTTGTATCCGGGACGCTATGTGCTGCCCTGGCAACCACTGCAGCAACGGTAAGCGCGACTTTTGAATCGACCAGCGGATAAAAAACTCGCATATTTTAATTTCATATGAAAAGAAAGGGAAAAGATTCTTACTAAATGTTTTTATAGTATTACACTTTTGCAGCAATAACTCAGTTTTGAGTATACACTTGTGTGAAGACTTGTTGAGGATTGTGTTTTTAAAATGTTTTGTTAAACATTTGTGTTTGCCAGGGTTTCAGTGGTCTAAACTCATTATCTCTTTTCAGGAGTGTGTTTGCCCAATGACTCTGACACTGCTCAACACACTGGTGCTGAAGAGGCTGTGTCTGTCACTTTCGTGCAAGACGATAACTCAACAGTGGAAGTAAATTCCAAGCGTGCATCCCAGGGGAAATCGCAATCACTCAAAGGTATGTAGACTGCTTTGTGACGCTACCATGAAAGGTACACAGCAGACTAATGTTGCAGAGCGTGTCGAGCTGAAAGTCCTTGCTCTATTCCCTAATTTATGGACCTTTAATCTTCCAGGTCAGGAGGGTGAGAACTGTTTGAGGTCCACAGACTGCTCAGAGGGACTCTGCTGCGCCCGTCACTTTTGGTCCAAAATCTGCAAACCTGTTCTGAAGGAGGGACAAGTGTGCACCAAGCATCGCAGGAAAGGCACCCATGGCTTGGAGATATTCCAGCGCTGCGACTGTGCGCACGGCCTTTCTTGCCGAACGCAGAAGGGAGAGAACAACAGCAAGGGTTCTCGGAGTCTCCACACTTGCCAAAGACACTGAGTCTCCACAGTCTGATATCTTCAGGACATTGTTCAAGCCCATCGGAGAGTTTTAAAGGATTTTTTTTTTAACTTCCGAAGAGCATTTTCAAGCGCTGAAGAGGGCATTTGCTTTGGATATACTCTGTTCTTTTTCTTCAATTTTGTTTTTCGAAATAGCAGAGTAGCTTTGATTGTTTCTCTTTTATGGAACTTGAGATTCACAATGGTTGCAGTAAATTACTGTATTGTAAATACCATACTGAAAGTGGCACTTAACTCTAGTGATTTCTGTCAACACAACTATTCTAAGGGCAAGTGCTACATGATTCTACCATGTTATTGTAAATTTATAAACAATGTGATTTCTATTGTTATTTAGAATCTTGATATAAATGCCTATATTTTTATTTGAAATAAAGACACTGTAAAAATATTTAAGTGTTTTATTAAATCATGCTGATAACAACTAGACAAAATGTGTGTGTGTGAGGGTGTGTGTGTATTCCTGAGGAATATTGAAATCCAAAATAAATTCACCCAATTATATTCTTAATCAGGACAGAAAAAAACGAACTGGGAATATTTTTTATGGGTTAAAAGAGTCTATACCTGACATGTATAGACCAAGAGTATAAAGAGAGGGGTGATTCCATCCAAGATGAATGAGAGCCATGTACTCAGTTTCATATATAAATATGAAATAGAAAATGTAATAATTTTCTCCCTTGTTGTTTGATAAGATTGTAAAGAATGATTGTGACTTACATTGCTTTAAAGTTAAAACCATATATTATTATCTATTATATTCCTCAGATTGTACTTTGGAGGTTCCCTCTGGCACCGTGCTTTGATTTCCCAGATCAACAGCCTTTATTACACCAATTTCACATTTACACGGTCCCATCGGGTGGTTAACTTGGTTTTTGGCCCTGTTTTATTTGATGGTAGCCGTGCGTTAGCCCCTTTGCTGCCCACCATATGGCAGTTTTATTGAGTGCTGTGCTGGACAGGCTGGTCCTCAGGTGAGATTCCCTTGCCAATGGTCCCAGACATGCTCACTGAAACCCCATTCCCCATTCCCTGGAGGAGCCATATGGTCCTGCATATGTGAAACAGTTTGAACAAACTCTTCCATTTCTTTTGGTAAGCCCATGGTTTGGGAGGTCAAACTCTCAAATGAGAGCCAGGGAAGATTTTCCTCGTCTTATGATGACAAGTCATGATAAGATTGAACATCTTTACTTGTCTGGACTCTAATACTGTCATTTGTAATGCATTTTAAGATCATTTGAAAGTAGAGAACAGGCACAGCTTTACATCCATCAATGCTAAAATAGCAAAGTGCAAAACGCATGGTGGTCGCTAAACATTTCACAATACTTCTGTTGGTCTTAATGCATTGCAGCACATTATTTTGCCTCCACATAACTATTGTGGTTATGTTTTCATTTTGAAATACCTGTTTCAGAAAACTGAACAGAAATGAGAAAAATTCTTCCTTCTTAAAAAATGATTTTTGAAAAAGTTTCGCAGAGTTTCCTCCTGTGTGTTTTTAGGTAATTAGAAACTCCCGAGTTTAGGCCTTTACTTCAAACTGTCAAGAGACACAAAGCCAAGGGGGTAGGCATTTCAAAGCCCAGGATATACAGTTAGTGATCATCTCCTTTCCCACAGAGGGGGCTCAGCAAAGCGCTGGAGAGGTTTCCCCCCAGCTTTTGTCAATACCATCAACAGCAGAGAGACCCAAAACATCTGTGGTAGGAATCTCATACAGCACAATGGCGCAAAGGAAACTCAAAACCACCTGTTAGACATACAGTACAGAGGACAATTCTTTGGGGGTAGAAAACAAAAGAACGGGCATCTTTTGGATTCCAAAGGAAGGACAATGCTATTTGATCTGTCTCCCTGAAGGTAGGCAAGAGGTACCAGGGCATGTTTCTGGCATTCACTCCTAACTAATCCACTAATACAGGTGTTAAAAAAATAAAGCCCCGTTTTGCACTCAATACAGTTCAGTTCTATTGAAAAGAGAGTAAAAAGAGTCTCGAAAAGAAGCTGCCTTCTCTAAAGCAATCAACTCATTTGTTACACTGATTTTACCAAAGAGCAGAGCAATGTTGATGATTCTGATAAATAAATTAAACCATCAACAGAAAAATGAGGCAGATGATGTTTTATTCTGCGCAAACATTTTTTTTACATCTTCATCATATTAATGGTGGAGACCTATATATATGCTATAGACTGTTCATATATTCTGCATGGCATCCTTGCTGTACAGCCTGGTTTAAATCATTTTATGATACTAGGAATTTAAAAATAAAAGTATAAACTAGGATAGCATATCCACACGTGCAACCACAGCAGCAACATCGGATACAATGCTCTGGGGATGGACTCTGTGACGGTGTTGAGTTACATGTCCTTCAACGCTGCTGACAGCAGCAAGCAGGAACTCTCGCCGTCTCTCCACTCAACACAGACAGCTCCATTTCCTCACAGAAACGCTCCTCAGCAGTCTTCTCAAATAACTCAACGAGGCTCCTATGGATGCCGGTTGTACGGCAGCCCTGGACAGTGTAAAAAAAACACTGTTCTGGATTAATATGCAATGGGCAAGAGCGGTGATTAGACAGCAACACTGACTGGTAAACCCATAAACCCAGTGTGTTTTTATCAATCAAAAACAGGCATTAATAGCATAATGACAGCATCGCCTGCTGGCCAATAGCCTTTCTTCTCATCTGAAACTATGGCGTTTCTGCCTAGCGTTTAATTGGGCCTTCCGTCTCTTAAAGTGGGTTAGAACATACAGATGCCTCAGCCTCTAATTACTTTATTCTGCTGAAGCTAAAGCAGGTGTAGGACATGAAGCGTACTGTGTTTCCAAGCACAGGGACTCCATGTGAGCGCAAAGCTCAGACTGCATGGCTTGGCCTATCACTTTTCCAGCACTTGCTTTACTGACATAATATATGCCAGAGTACCTGTCTTTAATTTAGGCAATGTGGATAATTACTGACAGGTACCAGTGAGATTGCAGCCTAAAGCTTCATGTATCACTCCCTGCTTCTGATGTTTGCATCAAAGGGATTAAAAGTTGACACAAAAAAAAGAAATACCGGAGACGCATACGATTACTAATTAAATCTCCGCTTCCGTCAGGCCACTGCCCATTACTGGAATAAGTCATTAATATGTGCCCTTGTAAATGATTTCTCTGAATAGGCAACAGTCAGATCTGGATGTAAGAAAATATGTCCAAGCAGCTTTAGACAGATTTGCACTGTTTCATCACTTAAGTGATGCAGGCATGCGGTTTATGTGTGTACAGCACGATTCACTTTGAATCATGTCACTTTATTTGCCCCAATTTAACACTGCAATGGATGGCTAAAACATAAGCATAACCCTGTAGTGCGGTTAGTAAGTAGGTTTATAGTTGGCGGGAAAGAAGCTAAGAGACATATGGTACGACACCAAACACATGGGCGTGTGGAGTCCAGTTTCTAATGCCATCTTGCGACTTGTCAAACGTCCCTTGTTATTCTTCATGGAAAAAAAATGAGGCGACTTAGACTGTGGGGACGAAGAAAGCTGACGCCTCAGGGAAAGAGCCCTCCAAATGCACACTGGGTGACCCAGGTCTACCGCCAGCTCTTTTACAAGCCCGACTGACGACTGACTGCCATGACTGAAAATTACAGACAGGAAGATCCAGCTTTAATGATGTCAGGCGTCGCAGATTCGAGGTCTTGGAGAAGCAGACTGTTTTCCCCTCATACAGGGTTTGAAGAAGTAGACAGCTGTCTGAGGGATCAACATGCAATTGGTTGGGGAGAGCTAGCCACCTTCTGCTTGTATGTTTACATAGGAGACCCCTTAGTCAAAGTGTAGCATGGAATAAAAACGGCAGATAAAAAAAAAAAAAAAGTATATTAATGACTGGAAAATGACAGCATAAAATCAAATTTATGATGTGTTTGAGAGCGGCAGTAAAACCGAGAGCTCATGCCCCGCACTGCACCACTAATTCTTATGAACATTTCAAACAATCAAACACCCAGGACAAACACACGCCCGATTTCTCAGCCAAACCATGTAAATACCTTCTGCTGAAAGACTGGGCCCGCGAAGCTCGCGGTAAATATGCGGTAAATTACAGAGAGGAGACGAGGTGTTTCAAAGCGTCCCACCAACCTGCTCCGAAGCTGTCAGCCTGTGCTGACCTGCTGGAGGTAACGGACAATTTCAAAACGCAGTCGCTATCAAACGATACATGCCAAACTAAACCCAACGTTGACTGCAGCCCATATTATTCAATCAAATGGTCTTGTCTTTCTCAAAGCCCAATGTTTGAAACCTTTATTGGACCCAACTGTGTGATTATTGCCCCCCTGCCAAACAGGCGCTAGCAGAGTACCACAGATATGTTATGAATTTGTCATCTGGCAACATCAAGCCAGCAACAATAACAATGACAGCCAGCCCAACAGATGTTCTTGATTTGGCCGTTCCGTCACAATATACATCTGACTCCAGGCCCCAGAATCTGCTGATAAACATGGCTTTGTTCATTTATCTGGTTTAAATGGTAAATGACATTTTTATCTAATAATAATAAAAGGGAAACCAATATCAGACAAATATCAAAACACAAATTTAAAAAAACTACAGTACCACACTACGACAGATGATGTTCAGTTTTGGAAGTTTTAGTGCTGGCATGTCTAACTATAATTATTAATGGGAACTTCACCAAGAGCAAGTGACTGCCAGTGACTACTCTACTTCTTAATGCATTTGATACTTAATCTGTAATTCTCCATATAATTTGGTAAAGAGGCCTAAGTATTAATACAAAATATTTTTTGCCGTCAATGTGGAATTTTGGTTACCAAAAATAAATAAATGAATTTAAAAAAAAAACCATCCCTGCTAGATCCCTTCCCTGGAAATGTAACACAGCTTATTGAGGTCGGCAAGGCTGAGATCCTTGGTCATTTAATTAATTCTCATCCTAATCTCTCCAGGGCAAATCTGCAGGTGCAACATGGCTCTGCTGGAGGAAATTATGCCAATAAGTAGACCAGACTCCAGGCATTCCAGAAAAGATTCAAAACACATAAGAAGTGAAAGATCTATGAGAAGATAAAAAAACTCCAAAGCCCCTGCTGCTTGCTGTCATGTCCCTTGGGGGGGGGGGGGGGGGAGGGCATTCTGAGAGAGGGTGATCGGAAAGGCCCCTGTGTATTGTGACTCACAGAGACGTAACGAAACGGGACATTTCTGTCGCGAGCACTCCATAGCACTGTGACAGGCACTGCATGCTAACTCCAACCACTGCCTGACCACAGACACATTACATGGGGCAAGGTAAATAGATGCTCTTGCTGTAGCAGCTTCATATTGAAATATCACCCTTTGATGTATAAAGAGCAGTGATTCAAAGCTTTCACTCTTAGTTATGTATAAATATTATCTTGACATAATATAAGCTATAGTAAATAGGCTGAAACATTTTTTGAAAATTTAAGTTATTTCGTATTCCAAATTGAATGTAATATTTACAAAATTGAAATAATACAGAATTCATTATTTTTTGGACCAAATAATTACTTTGGATGGTCATGATCATGAATAAATAAATAAATAAAAGCTAAATTTTAATTTTCTGTAATTTTGTGTAATGTTTTGGCATGCTGTGACTGTATTGTAAATGTGTTTCTGTATCATGGCCAAATATTTGTTTTGGTCTGGTGTCAGTCATCTTTCAACACCTCTAAATCACAGTGAAGTGACAGACTACTCTTCCCTCATTGTTGAAAATGTGCTGGATCTGCGGGCTACAGGTTGAGGCTGCAGGTGATATGAGGTTTGCAGGTCTAATGGCAACTTACAACTAATTTGAGACAACTCTTGGGATGGCTATTCACCAGCAGTTGATGCCATGCAAAGAGGAGTTTCTTAATGCATAGCAACCAAGCCTAGCTAGCCGTACATGTTATAAAAATGTTTTTCTGCAGCATGTGCAATAGCAGGATAACTTGTGGTTTCACCTGCATTAAATTAACTTGAATATTTTCAAGCATTTTATGCTCTAAACTAAACCCACATCTACAGTATGTTCATAACATTTTCTGAAATACGCATCTCTACATTTTGAACGCCAAAGAAATTCAATCAACATTTCCATAAATTTTAGACCCAGGAAAAGAAAAAAATGACAATCTTCTGCTGAAAAACAGCATTTTAATTTATGATGTAACATCTGCCAAAGGCTGCCCAGCCGGATCGCAGGCTTTCTGTAAACAGTGTTTGCACAGAACAGCTTGTTATGAGGCAGACCACAGACTCCTGCTGGTCACATGTGCCTTTCCTCCAGAGGGCCAGAGAGAGCGGTGGCTGCGCTCTGCAGGAAAACACAAACACGCTTCTGCGGCCCTACGCAGGCAACGGTCTGAGCTGAAGTCGTGAGCCCTTCAGTTCATTTTTGAATGTTTCACACCACTTGCTGTGCTAAAAACTAATGTTTGTGACTAATTTAATTCTTACCTTGTACTCACTATGTAGCGTCACAAGAGAAACTGTCACAGGTAATGGTAATGATTTAAACTGACCTAACTGGATATACAACAGCTGATGAAAGGAAAAAAACAATCCATATATTCTTTTAAATAGATCCAAATGATTATTTCTAGTAGCCCTGTAACCAACACTGCTTAAAATAGAGTTACATGTGAATGCATATGTTTCCTTTCGATATGTAATTTCAAATCTGAAATGAGAAGTCAGATTCTTGCAGAGCACTCTTAAGGAGATGACGTGTCAAATGTGCTCCATTTAAGAATTCTGTTTTAAAATAAGTAAAATATTATACAAATGTTGGAAGATTACCTTTTGGTTATCTCAAAAGGAAAGACTTTTGTTCCTCCAAATTACAGAAAAATGCAATGCACCTCTGTTCTGCTGAACCCTCTGGCATATGATTAGAACTGCTCTTATTCTGAGCGGTTGCTAAGTGATTTCTAAACCATTATTTATTACTAAACAAGTGCCAAGGGATAAAACAACAGATGAAGGAATTTAATCCAAAAACACTTCAGCAATAACTGGAATCAGCCACTTCAAAGGGCCATGTCTGTTTAGAGTGGATGCGTATCAGAATCATACAACATTAAAAATATACTGCTAGTGAAAGTCAACAGAAGGACTTGTGTTAGGATTGCTGGTTCCCTGCAAACAGAGAATGTGACCAATATTTGTGTGATAACAAATTGATCTTCTTGCCGCATATAATCACACACATACATATAATTGTACTATCAATTCTTTTCATCATCTTCACCATTGAAGATTGAAGGATTTAAGTTGAAAATGCCAGTGTGGTTACATTGAACAAATTCACAGTTTCCAGATGTTTATGAGGCAATTACTACTACACACAAACAACCTTGAGGACTAAATGCTTCTATTGGACTTTATCAGTTCAGCGTTGAGGCCTGGCCTATAAGCAGCTGTCCATCTCTCCTGACGCATGGGTAGCTCTAAGCTGTGTGTGGTGTACTCTTTCTTGACCGGGTGCTTGTTTTGATCTTGGGTGATGCTCTGCTCTGCTCTGCCTGCCCCCCGATTTCTCCTCAGTCATCTCTTAATGTCCCATTCATGCGGAGACAATTCCTCCCTGTCTCTCGCCCCCCACCCCATTCATTTCCCCCACACAGGGCAATGCAAGTCGCTTGCCTTTTCACTTTCGTTCATCTGAAACCCCATTAACGGCGAATGGCTTTAAACATGTAATCCCAGCTCCCGGCACACAACTAGAACGCATCGCCTCACGCACCAGACAGACTCGGATGGCTCTGGCCGCGGTCCGCGTTTCATCCTGACGTATCGGACTCACGTCTCCACAGATGTTCGTTTCATTTCGTTTCATCTGGGAAATGTTTATACAAATAACGGCACAATATGTTACGTCTCCCCCTTTATGCCAGACAAAATAAAATAAATACATGCCCCGGAGCAAAAATTCAATCCTGAATAAAATGCCTGCATTGCATTAGCTGAATTGGTCACAGTTGTATTTTAGCTTGAAAAGAAAGAAAGAAAGAAAAAAGCTGTATGTATATATATATACATAAGATTATTTACAGTCTATATATATATATATATATATATATATATATATATACATACATACACACAGAGTGTAAATACTCTTATACCACATATACAACAAGCCTTAAAAAAAGCCCTACAACGGAAACATTCAAATCAAGAAATAAAAATAAAAAACAGTGAGGCCTACACACCCTTATTTCATTTAAAGTCTGTTTTGTGGAAAGCTGGGTGGTGGCACATGGTGGCACTGCGTGGTACCAGCTCCTGTAAAAGATACATTTCTGATGTATGCGGGAGTATCAGAGCTGCCTCCCCAACAACCCGCAGAAGATTCCTTTAATAAGAAGAAGCGGGGCAGAGGGAAGAGCTCCCAAAGTGAGCCATGAAGGTCAGGTGGAGGTGAAATAAGATAACACTGTGTGTATAACTCCAGATCTTCGGGAGGTTAAACAATCATTTGGAAATGAAAGGCCTGGCTGCTGTCTCCATATGAAAGAGGGCGCTGGCATTCCTCGGGATCACACAGTCTACTGATGTTCATTATTAAAGGCAATTATGTCACATCTATTTCCCCTCTCGACTTGGGGAGGGAGGCAGCCAAAGCCAATTTAGCGTTTTCAATTGTCTCCATTGTGCCGCGTACAGTTTACAGGGCTTAATAGGAAAGGCTGCCTCTCTTTGATACCACTCCTTCCTCAGTTCAACTCATAATGCCCCCATTTGTCCTACACAAAAGACTGACTTAAACCACACAAAGAGGGGGTTACACAGAATCTCATTTGCTTAAGTGATTGTCGCCCAAAATAAAGAAGAGGAAAATAAAGAATCTTTGATCTCAGTGAGGTGTAAACGTGCTGGCTTCTCTTTTTTTCCCCCAGCGGTTGTTGTCTGGTGGTGTGAAGCGGAGGGTGAAACAATGGCCGACCTAGCGCAGGCTATTATCGACACGTTACTATCACAATGTTTACTCATTTGCACAAGTGTTTAAGGGCAAGGATACGTGTCAATGGGGAATTAAAACAGACGCTTGGGGTCCATCAAGTTTATCTGTGTCTGCTGACAAGAACAGTAGGCAGCCCCTAAGTAAGATGACACACTTCAAAAATAGCTCCACTCGCAGGTTTTTCTCCTATCTGAAGACAAACAACGCTCAGTGCTTTGGTGCCCACTGACAATGAGGAACAAGGCCTTAGATGGGAGATGAAAGGCTCAGATGAGCTAAATCGGTGAGGTCTTACATACAGTTCCACCCTCCTCAACAGTCCCACCAGCAGGTCATCCATTTCAATGGTTTATCATGCCCGTTAAACATCATGCACTCTCTCTTGCCTTCCTCTCTCTCCCTCTCTCTCTCTCTTCTCTATCCCCACTCCTCATATGTATGTATAAAAACTGTTTTCCTTCTCATCTACTCTTGAAACAAATACCATAAATAAGGCAAAGAGGAAGAGGGAGGGGTTGGTGTACATTACAAGACTTCAAAGGCCCCTTTTCCCCCAACAGCTAAGGTAGTGTGGTTATGTTCAAGGTGCTTATTCATGTGAAGAGACTGGGGGCAAGATCATTCACCGATCCCGGGGACACTCGTGAGTCTCCTCTAAAGAAAGAGAGAGGTCAAAACAAATATCTGAGAACTTGAAACGGTAAAAAGGATATGTTTAGGTGACAAAGCTGACCCCCCTTCACCCACCGGCAATTTCAATTAACCCCATGGTTTTACAGTTGGCTGGGCTGTGAGAAAATATGCTCTCAATCACAGACACACAAAGAAAAGCCACTGCTAACCAACCCTACATCAGCCAAGAAAGAAAATTATAATATGTAACCGATACTCAAGGCTGGTAGTGTGTAATATTGTAAACACATTTTCTATTTAAAGCCATCATTTAGTAGAACCTTCGTGACCTCAGGAGCAACAATTCTAAGCCCCAGTGGCGTATATAGTTGAATTATTTTTATATAAACACTTAATATGAGAATTGTGGTATGGTGATTGGATGGTCTCCCAATTCTCTTCAAATATAAACTTGAGTTTCTGTGACATTTACACATACCATGAAAAATGAGTTCTGGGGTTAAACAGTGGCTAAAAACTTTTATATTGAAAGTGTAAAAAAAAGAGAGAAATGTTAAAGAATAACTTTTAAATCCTCAAATAATACTATACCTGGTTTGTATGAAGATAATAAAGCATTAACAGCTGCTCTCGTTGTTCTCACTATTTCATTGTCTTTACTTTCATTTCTTCTTAGTACATCTTCTAATGTTTGAATGTGCATCCATCTTTTCTATCCAACTTCAGTGTTATCTCTCATTCACCTACATGAATCTTCATTACTGCACACATACATGCAGATAGGTCAAAACAAAAATAATTTAACTTTACCATCGCATTTTCCATTTAGTACAGCAAGCACCAATTCAAAAAATACAAACAAAGTAAATGCTGAATCCATTTAAATGTAATTTTCATCAAGAATGACCATTAATATAAAACAGAAGGACTGTGCATTCCAGGGTAATGCATAGACTTAAAACATTGTTCTAGCCTATGTGTGTTCCTGTTTACCTGTAAGACAGTGACCTTAATTACCCTGTGTTGCCTGGGACAGACAACGAACTGGACATGAAACAAATGCTAAACATAACGAATGGTAATATACTAGTGCTATAATATTATAACAAAAGCTCTCGCTTTTTAAAAAAAAAAAAAAGATTACAAAATAAAAAAGGTAAGAAACAATTTGTATGGGCTTGTCACATTGAACCCTTCAACGTACGTACATAGAAAAGTAACACTGGCTTTCCTGTTCCAGCACATACATGAAGTATAACTTAGAAAATACCATACGTGAAATATACCAGAGTTAAAGTAACAAACATGGTGTCAGGAAGTTCCCCCCCAACCACCACCCCCGCCCCCCCCTCCACAAACAGAAGTCTTGATGAGGTGGCTCATTTACACAGTGTAGTTGAGGTCAGAGTGCCAGTATTTACAGTGCTCAAAGAGAAAAGAAGAAATGAAAGAGAGTGCTGATTGCTCCAGCCTTCGCTGGCATAGTGGCAACTCCTGGCCTGCTGCTCCTCTGTGCTCCCTAAGACCAACTGGAAACCCTTAAGTGTTACGGATTCTCCCGTTACAAACCTGGCAACACACTGATGTTAAGCTGGACTGAATCTTTTAGAATAATGTTTTCATGTATCTGTTATTCTGTTGTGCCGATGCCCTTTCCAGTGCAATAGCGGAGGTGAAGTGTGTAAATCAGCTCTGCAATCGACCCCTTGTTGTCTCAGCTAGAGAACAGGGTTTGAAATACATCATATCAAGACCATTGCAATATAATTAAATATGTGATGTGAGTATGTGAAGCCAATGCAACTAAAGCATCTTTTTCTCTGACTGATTTCTCTGGCCAATTTCATCAAGTGAAATATTCATTTTGGCTCCACAAGCATCAGCATTCAAGGGTGAAAATGCATCCCCAGGTATAAGGCTGTTGAAAACCAAATGAACTGAGCAATACAAATGAACCATTATCATCAATCACCAAGATATTTCCTTCATGGAATTGTCTTATTCTGTTAATGTCAGAGCGACTCATGAGAACACCAGGTTAACTTGTTTGAAATAATTTCATGGTGACCTTAAAGGAATAAAAAACCAAAGCAACAACAACCAAAAAACATGTTATGCACACTGCCCCAAATGCAACGTTCTGATCTCAACATGAATTGAAGTATCCCACCAGTTTCCTTTGAAATCCAATAGCCAGGCATTTACTCTCTTAACTCTCCTGCTTCACCTTTAATACATCCGTTAAAAGGATATCACATTATTGTCATCACGTCCAAAGTGTTGAGAATAGCAACCATACTCTAATTAGAGAGTGCAGAAGGAAGGAACAGAGGTAGTCAAATGCTATGATCTGAGAGGAAAAAAACAAATATGGCGGAGTGGTATCATTGTGTCATTTTAATAGTCTTCTTAACCCTATGCGTCCCTGTGTTGCAAATCTGCATCATCATTAAATCTGTGGCTTTACACAGTAGCGCTGCTATAGTGCTTTTGGCAACTCTCCAAGGTTTTGCATATACTTTACGATTAGGCCCCCGGGTAATACATTTTGTACCTTCCAGTTGAGATATCATTTTCCCTCCACACACGTTTTTGGCATTTTTTAGTATGCAATGATGAACTTATGGAACTTCCTTTTGGAAAAAAAATGTCCAGAGGCAACCTTGGCTACAGAAGTAACAAACTTTCCAAGAAACATTCACATGTCAAAACAATCTAACCTTGGGGGTACCCAGAAAAAATTAATCACAGGCTGAACACAAGTCGAAGTTATCTGCATCTGCATTAAATTGCTGCAATCAAACTGCTATAGGAAATAATTAAAATGACCCATTGCTCGAGATCGTTAAATGAAACTGCGCGGAACTGCCATTTTAAATTTAGCCTCCAGAAGTTAAAGGTACCACAGAGTGGAGGAGATTTCCTCCGACAGCAGTAATTCAGCATCTGCTGTTAAACATTCAATTTAACATAAATATATCCAGTATGGGAGTACAGCTGTATCTAAATCCATCCCAATCCAACTCAGATTCACATGAAGTATCTTTTGGCTGTTTCATTATCAAAAAACCACAACCCTGTAATACTATGAACTGTTCAGTAATGAAAATGGTTATCTAGGTTCAGTCTATTAATTTTGATTAGATTCATCTAGCTTGACTTCAAGCATCACCACTTGAATTCATTTGAAGCCATTGTACAGATATATTTTAAATAAATGTACTTACTAGAATTATCATATTTCTAAAATATATTAATTTAATTGTACATATGCTTATTTACTCTGAATTAGGGTATCACACACACACACACATATATATATATACAACACATTTTTTGCAACAAATGTTTCAACTTTGTCAATTTATCATTGCTCCCTGATGTCTTTTTTTCTTGTTGCTGAGTACAATTATCATTCTTTCAGGAAAAAAAGCAAGGATAGCTCCAAAAATGAAAATAGGTCCATCAGGAAATGATCTGACTGACTGATTGCATTCCATGTCTGGTGGAATGTGATTAGTGAGGAACTCTGCATAATGTTTTAATTCACTATCATGGCCCTGCGCTGTCATTAGCCTCGAGAGTTATCTCCATGGCCGGCTATGTCTCACTGCTGGAAGCCTTATCATTTATTGATTATGTCTCTCAGATTAAAGGAGCAGCCTTCATTTCCAGAAGAATGCACCCTTTCCTTTGTCCATATGGAAGCACTTCTCCCACAGATCTGTGCTTTTCTTCTTCTGTCAAGCTCTGGCGACTTTGTTTTCACATTGCAAACGGGCAGCACGCGCAAGCATGAATGCGCATGTACATGCACATTCATTTGAGTTCATTGTATTGTCAACTCCCTGGCAGGCCACGGACATGAATGCATGCTTAAGCAAATGGAGGCATCTATTCTCTATTCTAATTTATTTTAAACTAGCTACTTTTAGTCAGCAGGTATTAAAATGCATGATTGTGAAGAAAGTATGTATAAATAAATAAATAAATAAATAAATAAATAATATTCAGTTTAAAAGACATGTTGTTTTGTGGTTAGATTACACAAAGGCCATATTTGAAAATGATTGCTTCTAAGAAGGCAAAACCATGTGAGCGGGCTTTAACAGCAATTTTAAATTCCTTAATACGACCAGGGCTGGATTGTAACGGTGGTCTTCTCCCATGTGGCTCCATACATTTCAAGACAAATGTGACTGTTAAAGAGCTAAGACACTGAACTCCCCAGCCCTCCAGCTATTATTTCCATTGCTGAAATGCAAAAATGCCTACCTGTGGTAACAGAAATTACTGTCATTTTGTTTCTGTGCAATTACAATGCCACTGTTGTTACCTCTCTTGCCAATATCTTGGTTTCAGTTTAGCTTGTGGGAGTTTGCCTAAGTGGTGTGGTTTGCAATAGCTCAATTGCAAGCCAAAAGCATTTGTGAAATTTTAATGGAAACCATACATAGAAACTTTAAATATAATTTATTTTTATAAGCATGATGTATGTATTTTGCATTGTAAGCAGAATTAGATGAATGCATACTTTTCTACATGGCAAATAAGGAATTATTCAAATAGATCACACTCTTATTTGACAGTAGTTATTGACATTGTCTCAATTTATCCACTAATACTGAGTAGAAAGAAAAACTCATATACTTCCCTCTTATTACATAAAAGTGAACAAATCTTAATTCCCATTCAACCCATTTGTGAAATGCAGTTTTAACCCTATCAGAAAATGAACTAGGCTATACCCAAACAAAATGTATTTAAACTTCAATGAGCCAACATTATTTAAAAACAAAAGCCTTTGAAGAAAACGCTCCGTTACAACACTCAGTTACGTTTCAGCACAGATCCTGAAGGAATTATTAATGATAATTGAAGTTTAAAACAATTAGGCAAGCCTGACTGAGTTAATGAGCTATGAAGTTGACTTACAGATAACAGCTCAAACTGTGAATTAATGGAGAGGCAGCAGCTATATGCAATAACACCCTTGCCAGATTTGTCTAGGTTGTGGAGGATTTTAGAACAACATGAGATACCACAACAAAATGAGGTGGCAGGGACACCAGTGCAAGCTCATGTCTCTGCCCCAGAGCATTGTGGGACCAGACCAGGTCATGCTTTTCAGGAACAGACTTGGAGTTTTGTTGTCCAAGAAAAAGGCCAGAAGTCTGATTCTACTTCTGTCCCAGTCACCGAACCCTTCCACTCTTCCCATAGAAGAACACAGCCGTTCTATGGCCATAACCACAGGTGCTGCAACTTCAACAGTCCAGCTCATGCTGTCACCCTTTTCATTCCTGCAACAGTAACACTTCCCATAATGCTTTACAGGTCTTTATGCGCCAAGAGGAAGGTGGCGCAAAGTTCTTAGCAGTGGGTGGATGCACAAGGCCTTAAGTGGAAACCTCTGGGCTGAGGAGAAGAGCTAGAGCCAGACCAGGCCTGAGACAGGCCCCACTGACTGACGCGAAAGGAATGGCTCCACCTTAAGTGTTGACATGTTGAGTGCAGCCTCCGTGCAGGTGAAGGAAGCTAGCTCTAATAGCGCACAGCGTTACTTATCAGGTGAAAAACAGCCCTCGTGAGTCCCATGTCTTTCTTAATCTCATCTCTTCCCGCAGGTGTTTCCCATCCAAACAAACATGTTTACAAAGAGGTTTTTTTTCCCCTAAAAAAAAACACAAAAAAACAAATTCCAGGCCTTTAAAACTCAATTATCTCCTCACTACAAAAATGCATCCCCATTTCAGCATTTGAGGTTGAATACCAAGTTTGAATTTTATTGTGCATTTACCAGTTAGTGATAAAAAAAAAAACCACAAGTGTTTTTGTGCTTTCTGACTGTAACACATAAAACAATTCCCGTCATTGACCAGTTTTCCTTAAATTGCACCCGCTAAATTGCGCTCCCCATTGAGATGCTGAATATTTAAGGGCTAAGAACAATACGAGGCTTATCATGAGAAGTATAAAATGGTCCCCATAATCCCACAGCAAATTTAATGAAGTAGTTTAAATCAACATTAACCAAATTACTGTAACCAGAAACAATATCTAAACATGTTATTTGTGATTTAATTAAATTATTTGTTTTCCAAATATTGGGAAAATAATGCTGTTGTCTAAAATCCACCATTAACAAAAACACTGAATTAAAAACACTATTTGTAAGAGAAAAAAATAATCCATATTTTCTGGATTGTGACTTGACCACACACCTACATTTATTTCTTCATAAAACCAGCTTAACTAAAGTCCTGAGGTAACATAGTACAATAAATTAGATGTGTGTGTTTTCACTCACGGAACAGTCTTGGAGTTTCGTTGTCCAACAAAAAGGTTAGAAGTCCATAGGATGGACACAGCCGTGCCCTGACAACAACTGCAGCTGCTGCAAGTTCAACAGTCCAGCTCATGCGTTCATCCTTTTCATTCCTGCAAAAGGCTTAAAAATACAAATAAGATTTCACGTAACTGTGTTTTAAGTGACTGCTGAATTGAATATAAATCAAACACAGTGAATTAAAAGCAGGACTACATGGACTCCCCCAGTATGAACATGAACACAACACCTATTTATTAGAGAATAAAAATTACAATGAGTCACCACTGACAGGGTTGGTCACATATGCTATGGCATCTAACTTGAAATTTCTTGATTGATTTGGCTTAATCAATACAAAGTTTTTTGTAAGGAAAAGTAATCAACTACTGCTCATAACTAGATAAGTTAAAGTACAAAAAAGTACAAGGATAAACAGATTCATGAATTGTCTGTAACTCTTGAACAACTATTTTTACAGTCCACTTTTACCGCCTCAGAATGGGTCTGTGTAAAATGCTATATCTTTAATGTGCTATTTTTTTTGTCATTCACAGTTACACTTGTCATGTGTACACACAAACATCTTGTGCCATGTCAGTAAATTACATTAACATAACTGCAGCCTTCTTTTAACAAGAAGTGTATATATCCCTCTTATCAAACAACATACTTATCTTAAAGCATCTTAATGGTAGCTATGATACCTGTAATTGCAGTAATGGTGTAAAATTAAAGTGCAAACTATAATAATCAATTCTCATGAGGAGACAGCCCTGAGGTGCAATCCAAATTGTTTGACGAGGACAGAAATTCTTCCGCACATGCCTCGGCAATACCAGACATGGTGGAATTCACATAGGGTTTTTTCCCCCCCCTCCTTTATTGTTTTGAACCATGTCTAATGTAAGATGTGTATGCCAAGCCAAGAGTGCATAGCAAACTCAAAAAGCACACCTGAAGGCAACTGCGCTCATCATCGTAATAATAAATGCATTTCTCTTCTTCTCAGCGCAATTACTGGATTATCGGGAGGGCAGGTTAACAGTAACGTGCTTCCCCCCAGTTTGGCGCACGGGCTTTTTGTATTTGTACTCTGAAGAGCTTCCCCTTTATGACGGAACAATGAAAAGATTCCTTGGATCTTCAGAAGATGGAAAAGCTCTGTCAAAACTCTCTTTTTAAGCCATGGAATACCTTAGCAATTAATGGATCCCTGAACCTTGTGTGTGTGTGTGTGTGTGTCTGTGTATGTGTGCGTGTGTGTGTGTGTGTGTGTGTGTGTGTGTGTGTGCATGTGTGCGTGTGTGCGTATATATATAGTAGCCAAATATTTTTGTTTAAAATCAGAACTATCTTTGACTAAAGACTAATATTCTCTTTTTGTATTGATCAAGTACATTGTTCACATTTTTGGAAGCTATTCTGGTTTTAGCACTTGAAAGTTGACAACTGTTCATGGGCATTCTCAAAATTCTGCTCTCATTCAGCTGGAGCTCTTCAAAGCTGCATTTGATCCATGACAGAGTTTCAAGACTTTGTAAATTTTACTCCTCGGTTTTCCAACAATATTACAGAGTGCAGAGGCATCTAATTAAGAGGATATTTGGCAAGAGATCAATGAAACAGAGTATTGCTTAAAACCTCTTTGTATTTGAGTAATCAGAACCTCTTTCCAAAACATGAGCCAGTACATTTTATTTTTCAGAAGTTCTCTTAACCATTGCTAACCATTGCATATGAATTTGCAAGGAATATTAATGATTTTAAGAAATAGTTCAGATCTTCTCAGAACTACAGATGCATGTTAAGCCCTGTTCCTGGGAGAAATACACAAAGAAAAAGTATTTTGTATATCGAACTGAAGAAAAATGAATACAGTTGTTTTATTTTGCCAGTTACATGTGTCTAATACATTATTCTATGTTAGGATGTCTTGTATCATGGCTCATCACTATTTTGTTGCCAATCAAAATATTCTGTGCAATGTATCTATCTGTGCTCAGGAATAGTTAAATCAATGGATATTGAACTATGACATTGTATACAAATGATTTATGAAATGATTATTAGAGACTGTTCACAATAGTCTATTTCTATTTCAGATGTTCATCTGGGGAAAAAAACAGTTTTTGGATCCAACAGAACCTTATTATGGTGACCCTCATGAATGAATGCCATTCATTTTAATTTATAGTTGCATATTCATGACATGTTCTGGTCTAGTTGTGGGCAAAGTTTACCCTATTGTGACCTACAAACTGAGTAAAGACTACATGTGCCATGCTTGGATATGTAGCCAGACACTGGATGACGACATAACTTATAAGTCCCATTTTACGCTAATCCCGGGCCATTCTGCTGGGAACATGCGGCTTCTTCTCATAGCTCGAATTTGTGAATAGGATGAAAGGAATGCGTTCACTTCCTGACATTACAACTCCTTTTATCAGGTTTAAGGGAAAAGAGGATGTTAAGCAACAAGTGCATAGTTTGGCAGCTGTTTGAAGCCTCTGGTGAGCAATAGGGCTTTTGTACGAGCTTATCTGGCAGGATATGAGGAAAGCGAATGGTCTGAATGGTCGGCATTTAGTGAAATAGTTTCCTTCAATGAGCATTCACTACAACAGAGGCTCCAAACAAGAGGCTACATAATCACCCAAAAAGCGAAGTGATCACAGAAAGAGACAGTGGGCACTTGGACAGCTCGGTCCTGTGCTAATTACCAAAGATAAAAGTGGAACTTTGTGGGCAGAGGTTTGATAAATGCCATTATGTTTGATTAAACAGATGATTGTACATTATTTTGCTTTGAAGGAAGTATGTTTTCTAGCATCTGCTGGCAGGGCTAAACACAGAGATGACAAGTACATGGTCTCCTTAAGTTATTTTGAGGAGTAACCAAAATCACCTGGTATAGTTTTCCCCAATGAATAGTCTATTTCAAGAGCAATTTGGCCTGGTGAAGTCCCATCACAACCCAGAATAACTTTGTACACTGTAAGATTAGACTAAACTCCACCTTAGGGTGTTTGTAAAATGGCATGTATGACAATTCACATACAATGCTTAGCATTATAGACTTATCTTTGTTGTATATAGCGACATTTGGTGTAAACCGAAAGTAACCACTAGCATAAGCATACCTATAATTTTTCTTAATGAGAAAACTGGCTGAAGCAGCTCACCGTAAAATCTCATATATACGCATTTCATTTTCAAGCCTACAGTCTCGCATATTCTTCCATGAGTGCGCACTAGCATGGCCCTGAGCTATGGCGGGGTTTACCCTCACAAACTGCCCCCTCCTCCCCTTAAATTTCCCTCAGCATCCTACCATGCGAATCAAAACACATTCCCCATGGTTTTCAGCCATAATCACACACACACCCCCATCATCACATCAGCAGTACAACATACAAGCCTTCTTCAGACCATCTAGGTTTTCTTAAGAGGTAATTAGAGGGAAACTGAGAGATTTAGTGAAGCAAGAGGGGGATCATGATACTGGGAGCCACTGTGAACGGGCCATCTCAGTCCCAGAATGCCACGCTAACCACAACACCAATGATATCCACACACTGAACCAGACGACGGCGGCGTTGGGCGTCTGCTGTGAGTCTGCTCCAACCAGAACTGGGACCTCAGAAGGGTTCAGACCCCTAATATGGCTGCGACGAGTTTGATTCATCAATGTGCGGTTTTATTTAAAAAGCAAAAAAAAAAAAAAAAAAGCATAGGTTTTGCATTTTATTTTAATACCACCAATTTTAAAAATGCTTTTTAAAAGGCACTCTCTGAGAAGCCTTGCATGTATTGCTTTGCGTGAGCTTGTGCTTTTATGGAAACTGTAAGTGAAACTAAGTCTGCAAAAAAGCATATATACCTCGCATGTCTAATTTAAACCCTGCTGGCCAAACCAGGTCATTAGCAGTAACCTATAAATAAAAAATAAAATTACAAATGTCAAAATATGGGGAGGTGAGACGCCAGCCTCATCAAAAACATGGTTTGCCAGTCATCTACATATTAGTCTGCACTGGCACGCGATGCATTGAAAATTTCTGTGGTGGAAAACTTTGGAAAGCAAAGCTGGGCAAACTAACCCATAACAGTAATTCAGAAGCATTAAGAGAATTTACCGCCTTGTTTATAAGGAGCTCAGAATTAGTACAAATAGACAGTTTTTCAACCTTGCTGCTCATGTTTGGACATTCTGTTCCTTAAATGAAAGAACCAGCCTGCTACTCTAAAAAAATGCTGTTTTAAATTTCATTCTAAAACACAAAGTTGCTGTTGATTCAAATCAGTCATTAAAAATTGTGTAGATGATATCTGAAAATTAACAATAAATTAACAATAAAAAATAATAGGGTATTAGTTATTGAATATTAATTCCAAGTTTATTTGTTGATGGAACAATAAAACAAAGCTCAGGATAAACTATGGAAAACTACTCAAAGGCCACCCGCATCTACTGCCTCACTGAAACATTTATGACCCAGCAGTCTTGCTCCAGAAAGCTTGGCATTCATCCACGGTACACTTAAAATCTGACTCAGAATATTAATAAACAGACTCTCAAACAGGTGGACAACTTCAATGTGACGGGCCTTAACTGCACTAAGAAGACAGGAAGAAAGGACATCAAAGTGCAGCATGTCAATGCACATAACCCGCCATTTGGTCATATAATTATAAGCGTGACATTTAAAAAGGTTTGCTTTCAATAGTACCCTTGATTTCATTAAACCGGGAGCAAAAGGCTATCAGCTGGTCTGCCCTGCTGAAAAAAGCAAAAGCTTTTGGCTTGATGATGTGTTCCACAGTCAAGATTTCAATGCTGCTTGTGCCAGCCCAGACTGCGGCTGAGAGACAATTAGCTATAGTGTTGGCCAGGGAGGGAGGGTTTTAGTAGATAGTCCGCTTCTCCTCATTGGACATTAGCGACTCCTGTGATTGATCGATTGACTGCAGTCTGCCTGTTCCAGCAGAGACCGCACAGTGGATCTGGTGGACGGTAGAGTGGAAACAAGAAGTGGCTGGGTGCACACTCTTGGGATGGCAGTTGAGTTAGTCTCCCCAGTAGCTGAGCGGAACAGGCTTACAGATGTGATTAGGAAAGTAAAGTTTGGAGAAAAAAAAAAACACTGGTGAATTAAAAAGACGCGAAGAACCCAAAAATCTTGAGCAATCGTCCTTGGGTCACTCAAATAAGAGCTGAGACAGCAGAGAGGACAGTATCATACAGCTCTTAGGTGGCCTGGAAACTTTTGGATTGAGGTCAATTCATCCGAATCTTTCAACAAATCTCATGAAACACAAACTGTTAATTTGACTTTGCAGAGCCATCCAACCATTCAAGGGATTTAAATGGGTTTTAGGACAGTAAATCAAATTAAAACATCATTCCAAATAATTGTAAATCATACATGCTTATAGTAAGAGGCCTCTTAGCTACTATGCAGAAAAGTGGTTAGGACCCAGATTCAGTATAACCACAATAAATTCCAGCATTTACCATGTAAAATGAATATAAATAAGTGTTACTTCTATTTCAAAAAAGTCCCTATATGAATTTAAATTGTCACTGATGAGAACAAAAAAAATATATAGGAACAACATTTGCAGATGCTGATGGACACTGCACATGGTCTAAGTTTCTCTATGTTCCATCCAACAGACTATTTGCTGAATTAATGTCAGATAGCAGCTTGAATTTCATATACGTACTCTGTCCTATTTCTTTTTATCTTATCCTGATTGAAATCATACTGTGCTTCTTCGCTTATAATATTTATGCAGTTGGAAATAATCCCCTCACTTCCTTCACTGTCAGTGTTTCATAATAGAAATATTCATTTTATCTGCACTGCTAAATGCAGCCTATTCTCTCAAGATCAGAAGAGATGGAATGCTAAAGAGGTATGTAAACTTCACAAAGATACACTTCCAGCAATCTGGGGACAACTGGATTCACTCTGAACAGAAGATTCTGCTTCGGAAGATAACAACGACTGCATGTCTGAGCGCCGAGCCAATCTGCAATACTTAAAAGACATTGCGAGAGGATGATAATGGAAGGGTCTGCATCGGGGCTCCTAACACGGAAACCGCACGGAGTTAATGATAATTGATATCATATGTTTTCTATCAAAGCTTCCACAAGACAAGCAGCTTAAGGGAAAATCCATAAATTTGCGTCCCGACCACAGTCTACCAGTTGACTTCCGCATTGGTGCCTTTCACTAATTTGTAGGCTTAATTACCTGGGTCATGAGGGGATTCTTGTAAGAGGCGAGTCACCGTCCTTTGGACTGGGGATTATTCCATGTGGAGGAGGTATTAATGAAACGCCACGACGATTAGACCTGACAGGACCAAAGCCGGGGAAGTGGTTCCATTTCCTATAGCCAGGAGGACAATTCAAGCTTTTCAAGGTGAATATTCTTGGGTCCTGCAGGGGAGACACATGGAGTGGGGAGAAGGGGGGGGGGGGGGGCGAGGGCAGGTGTGGCTTTCTTTTAATCCCCTCCAACAGCATGTGAAAAATATCTCTGCCAGCTTCTAACACCATAGCGCCTACGGTGACAACAATCATTTCACTCCGGTAACTGCCAAGAAAACTCTGGTAGTTATGTAAGGAGGCATTCCAAAAGTGCAATACTTGCGATGACAAACCACTCAACAACATCCAGCGAGTCCATTGAGGTCCTTAACATTCATTAAGAGTGGAAAGACAAAATGCACTGTGAACGCTTTAGTGCGGATCAAATACTGGGAGTACAGGGACTTCAGAACATGTATCAGCTACACACAGGAACATCTCCTAGTGCACAAGCTTCCTAGTCCAGAAGCTTCTATGCATTCACAGAATTCTTTGTTGAGTCATTTGTAGGCCTCATAACACAAGCCAGCCGGGGAATGTTTGACGCTGAGCAGACACTATCCAGCGTCAGAGAAGACAACGCAAAGATTTATAGTTCAATAATGACACTGTTGGCCAGGGACAACTTCCACCTAATTCTAAGAATTAGAGGGCCAAAACAGATAAATAACAACTACACCAAAGGGTAAAATGAAATATGACTGGTTCTTATTATGAGGAAAAGCTGCGTAAAAATGCATTGCAAAATAAATAAAATGGTCTACAGTGATGAATGAAATACGTCATCATTAATTATGCTTTAAAAATATTTCCATTTACAAACCTCACACTTGTGCTATGCCTTACATTATTCAATATCAGATTTTCATGTGAATTTGTACTTTAATTAAAACCTTATTATTCTTTCATGAGATCACTTTAGTACATGTGTGCAGATCTATATAAATATACATTTAAAAAGTAACATGTTCATAAACATACCAAAAAAATAAAAATAATACTGCAATTGGGAATCTACATGTTTAAAGGAAGTTACTATTTAACTCGCAATTTATAGCATTTCAACTCCCAAGTGTTTTATCTGAAATTAAAACATAAATTAAAAAAAATACAAGAAGACTTCCAGGAATAACCCAAATGACCATGTGGCTGATGATTTGCATATGGATCACCAAAGTTGCTGCCTTTCAAATAGGAAAAGAGTGGCTGTGGTACAAGGACCACACGCGAGGGGAAGACGTGTGTGATCCCTCCATGACAGTTGATGTCACACTTTATGGCGAGATCGTGCTACAATGCAGACGTTTCCCCCCTCCCCCCCCCGTTCGCTCTCCCAAGCGGCTGCGGGTTCAACTGCACGGGAGAGATCCCCCTGCTTCCTTTCCCTGACATCTTCATGAGATGATTCGATCATCGCTTCCCCGGATTGTAAAAAAAAACCCCAGGCGCTGCTGACAAGGCGTGCAGGCTTAGCAGTGGCGTGATGAGTATATTACACCCCTGGAAACCGTTTCGACGGGCAGCCTGTCGTAAACATGCCTTGTGAGGACCGCTGGCTTAATTTGTGTTCGCTATGTCGAGTTTACAGACCTAACAAGGCTGTTTTCCCCCAAGAAACCTTAAAAAATCCCCAATTAGATATCCATGTTAAATGATAACTACAAACACAACCTTTTTTTTTATTTCTTTTTATTTTTTTCCGTCTACAGGGAACGGGCCCGGGTGCCCTTTAATATCCCGTACTTTTTATCGATCCGTCTGCCGCTATCAGACTTAAGTTACTGGCTGCAGTTTCTCACATTGGGCTGAAATAGGAGCCGGAGCCGGAGCGGGTTCCGTGGCAGACCGGCTGGCACCAGCGCGGGGAGGGAGAAAGATGCTCGCGGTGCTGGAGGGGGGGGAAGGCCTGTCATTAGGAGGGGCCGACTCCAGCCCCGAACCATGTGATTAATCGTCCCGGCCCAGCGTCACACCTTCGGCCGGCTCGCGCCTGAAGGGGTCACCCACACTCCCCTCTTCATTACGGGCCCTCGGAGGCTTGTAATTTCTACCCCCCCAAAACCCCCCCCCTCCCCCCGCCCGAAACGTGCGTCTTGTTCTGCATTCGAAAGGGGCGCGGGAAAACTAGTAGGTGTCTACGCCGTTGGAGGTGCTTAAACTCGATATCGTGCCTAATAAAGGGGGTGTTCTTGTCTTGATGTTGTAACATCATTTTTGGAATACTTCAGAAGGTCAGTTGCCACCCACTGTAAAAAAAAAAAAAAAGGCTACAAGGACACCAGGAAACACATTCCAGTTTCCGGAAAATTTGAAAGGATCAAAAATGACGCATCTCTCTTCAGCTGGTCTTATTAGAGCAACGTACCTGCGCTACGGAGATACTTCAAATTGACAAGAATGCAACGAATGCTGTTCACGCGCTGCAGAAATTCTGGCAAACGCACGGCGAGCGCCAGACTGAGAAATGTGAAATATTTTTTTCGACGGGGAACGCAAGAGACTGCATTCCTTCCTGTAAAACAAATGACTTCATCGCCGTCAGCCCAGGAGCGTCAGGAGAGAAGGGAAGGGGGTAATGACAAGGTTGCGTGGTGCAGATGTACGTACCAGGGCTGGGAGTGACAGCGGGAGAGTCTTCTAGCCGGCGTCGCCAGTCCTCGGGTCCATCCATGCAATTTCTCTTATTACAAGGCTAGGCTGCATGTATGGGTCCCGCTACAAAATAAAGCAATTACATTTAATTAGGCAGCAAAAAAAAAAAAAAAATGGACTCGGATACAAACGCCAGCCGGCTGCATCCCAGGTAATGAATGAAACATCAAAGTGCTTCTAAATTACTGCTCCATTAGTGGAGCCACCTCAACACTGTGTTGCCAAGGAATAATTTTACCTTAAAAAAAATCAAAGAGTTAAACGGTAACCAGACAAAAAAAAAAAGAAACAAAAAAGCCAAAACAAAATACAACATCAGGTTGTGGGCCTCCTTCAGCGCATAGGTATTTTAGGATAATCGGGCAGGGCAAGAGAGTAGCAATTTTATGGGTATTTTTTACTTCGTGCTCCGAGTTAAAAATATGTTCTGCGGTTCGGAAGTGAAGGCACTGGTAGAATTAGATATGACCCCACTGCTCATTTTGGCCAACGTCCCTTTCAGGCAGGGCTAGCTGTTCCCAGAGAAACGGCCTGCAGGAATCGGCTCGGGATTCGGTTCCGTCTGACGTGGGCCTCCCCCAACCCCCAACCCCCACCCCCCACCCCGGAACCCACCTAAAGTGTGAGAAACTCCTCAGAGCCTGTCTTCTGAGAAGATGCAAGCGACTTGAGTTACCCAATACCACCCTGGAAAAGGGGTAGTCATTCTCACTTACCAGGGATAAAAGACAGCCCTGCTCTCTTTTTTCTTTTCTTTTTTTTTGGGTTGTTGTTGTTGTCGCAGACAGTCTGCGCGCTGTCTTGACATTCTAGTAATAGATCTGCCGCGCTCGCTCCTAATTTCCCCGGCTTCTCATCACTGTCAGGGACGTGTTTTTGATCTCGGAGACACCCTCTCGTCTGAAGCCTGGGAAAAGCCGCAGCAGCGGCGGCAGGCCGCCCTGCCCCTGGTGCGTCGCTCGCTCGCTCGCTTGCTCGCTCGCCGCGGAGAGAGAGAGAGAGAGAGAGAGAGCGAGCGCACATGAAAGGCAGACGGCTGCGGTCTCCGACTCCGCCGCGCCGGGCCGCCCCGTCTGCGAGGAGCGCCCGCTGCCGAGGGCCAGCCTGCTGCCTGGCACCGGCCGAGCAGGAAGCCGGCGGGGCCCCGGGAGCGCAGCCAGTCTGCTTCGCATTAAGACCGCAGCCACCGTCCTCGCCGATCCCCCCCCCAACCCGCACACCCGCCCCCGCCCTCGCCCTGGTGTGCGTTAAAATGGGAACTATCAATCTTCCCCCTGTCGCTGCACCGCAACAACACAACACTCCCAGGAGGGTGCAGGAACGTCGCCGCCACCACCAGAAAGAGGCAAACACGCATTTGAACCTGGGGCCAGTTGGCATTTCTGGAAAAACCGCACGGCCACAGGTAACCAAAAGCAGGACAGCCACCTCTGAAGTGTTTGGGCCTGTTTGGTGACACAACTCGGCATGAAACAAAGTACACAGGCTGCCACCAACGAACATAAAATGATCTGATTTTCTCAGAACGTGACACCTATGTGTGAGCCAAACCGGTGAAAAGTTGGAATATACGGTCTTTTCTGACAAACTGTCTGACACTCAGAACTCCAAGTACACTTCTCAGTATTTCCCATTACTCAACGCAAAAGGGCAGCGTGTTCTTTGACAAGCTCAGATCTGTGGATGCCTAACACCCTGAAAACCTTCCGGATTTTTCTGTGTTTAACATTCAGGCCCACACGCGCTGCAGCGGGGAGATCGACACCGTTCTTCCTCTCCTGAATTCCTTGCTGTGTTAATGGGACCTGATGTGTAGGTGACTCTCCACATAAATGAGGCCAGTCATTACCCTCTGAAAAGAGGCCTCACACTCTTTGATGATTGATTGTCTCCATTACATTAATCAGGAACAGAGAGCCTTTTAAAACACGACGCTCTCGCAGAAACACATTTAATTAACCAATCAGGCTTTATTTAATACGGGGGTCATTTTCTAATAGCATTTTTAAAAGAAAATAAATTACTTCAAGATGCCCGTGTTGATATTGAAATGGGCGATTTGGTGATTTCCAGAAAAAAGAGAAAACAAATAGAATAATTCAAAAGCTCTAACAGTCTTAAAAATATCAGTAGTAGAAAAGCTGAGGGAATGATAAACATAGTGCCATGTTTTGATCGTAGGCTCAAAGGCATGAAAGAAGATAAACTACGTCTAAATAAGGTAGCCCAAAAAGCTCAGCGAGGGAAAGGGGGGTGCGGGTAATAGGGATTTTTATCAGAAGCGGTGTAATACTTCACTCTAATTAATTTCGGACCGATAAGCCTTCAAACGGTACCCCAGCCCAGGAAGGAATGGACTTCAGAGACCCCGCTCCCAGCGATTCTGTCAGCAATTGTCCCGAGATGCTTTTCAGACTCCCAGCCTGGATCCACTTCACTCATGATAAGAAACAGAGAGAGGGAGAGAGAGAGAGAGAGAGAGAGAGAGAGAGAGAAAGGGGGGGGAGAGAGAGAGACAGAGACAGAGAGCGAGAGAGAGAGAGGGAGAGAGAGAAGCCCCCTGTCTGTAACGGGAAGCACGGCCCAGTCCCGTCCGTCAGAGGGAGGGATGGAGGGGTGACAGAGGAGAGAAGAAAGCCTCTTCTCATCTGGGCCCCAGCTGTGCTCAGTCCTACAGGCTTACGGCAGGGAGATACGAGCCTCTCACATCCAGGACATGGCGGGCCACAGCTGCCAGCCTATCAGAGCGGCCAGACCCCATCACAGGACCCATCACAGGCTGGTCCGCTCAGGGCGAGAAATCACAGGCGAGAGAGACACTTTAATGTCCACTCTCACGTCTGGCAGAAATAAGGAATCTCTGTTTCAGAAAAGGCATAACAACTAAACATGCATTTTTATCGGGGGTCCCACTTATTTTTTAGATTGTATTTGATCCAGTCCAGTTTGAATAAGTAAACTATGAAATTGTGTGAGTGTCCACATATTAGAACTCTTCAGTGATTTGAACACACACACACACACACAAAACAAAAAAACTCAATTCACACTGAGTTTCATTCGTTGTAGAGAGTGCTTAAGATGGCTGAGTAAAGACAATTGCAATCCGATCAATACACCCGTCAGCAGAGGTGAGATGATGGGAAACCTCAGAGTTAGACACTACATCACTAAAAACCTCAAGCACAATGATGTCCAGCTTAAAAGATTCAGCTCAGTACTAAACACTGGCTATCGTCCTGACACCTCAAACCATGAGCTGGTATTTCCTCCTTACAACAACAGCAATAAAATAAACAACTGCCAATTAAATAATCTGAGGAAGGTATTTTAAAGTACATGCAACAAAAATACTTACCTTGTGGATATTATTCATATTAACACAACAATCTAGAGAGAGAGAGAGAGAGAGAGAGAAAGTGAGTGAATGAGAGACAGTGAGTGAAAGAGAAAGAGAGAGCAAAGTTGTTCTTGTTGTGCAGTCTGCTTTACACCAAATAACCCAACAGTTGTTTTCTGATGCCAAAAACCACAATCACTACTGTTATTCTGAAACATGCTGAAAATGTCTGGCATTCTCCCTATACCATTGGGGCTTTAAATCTACGGAGGGGTCCAATTATCTGTCCAAATGATTGAGTCGAAAGCATGGCCATTTAGATGGCTCATAGAAACATGCTATTATAACCATATGCATGGCATCAATATTGTAGACAACAAGACAGGGTACACCGCAGCTGCATGGCAGTGCTGATTTATGAGAACGTCATGGTACAGGGGTGCCATCGCTTACAGCTGCCCCCAGGCCAGCTGCCAGGCACTGGGCACAGGCAGCGGGTACAAACAGTGGGCATGCACGGTGCACGAACAGTGGTTTTGCTGTTCTCCCTGCCCGCAGACACTTCTGTCCTGGACGGACTAATCACAGAAAGGACCTGGGGGGTATTGCACGAAGCAGGATTACTGAGTCAACTGGATGAGTGCACTGAGTAAAACCCGGAAACCCTCCCTAATGTGGAACACTGACTGAAGTAAAAAGAGCTGCTTTTTTTACTCAGTGCAGTTATCCAGGTAACTCGGCCATCATGCTTTGTGAATTACCCAACTAATGTGTTTGAACCAGTTTAATGTCATCTGAAATTTTTACAGGGCTTGTCTATAGTCTATTGAAAAAACAATGTATCCTTTATTCATACTAATTATTATTCCCTGTACTTTTAGGCAGACAAAAGTGAATGCCTCATCATTTTCATTATGGGTATCAGGGCCGGCCCGCGGCATAAACACTCTACGCGGTTGTTTAGGGCCACAACCGCTGGGGGGGGGGGGCGGCACATGATCCAATGTTTATCTATGGCAAATAACGTTATTTTCGTATTTACGTTATTCACCGGAACTATCGCGGAACTAGCGGTATAAATTGAAAATGGAACGGCAACAGAACAGTTCATAACAATGTAATGTAGGAAAGATTTTATCAAGTAAACCCAAGTGGAGCTTTCTTGAGGATTTAAGGTTTTGGGAAGATTCTTGGCTAACCTTCACCGATAAGTGCCTATTTACTGCAAGTGAGGTGCCTACAACATCTTAATTATTAATTTTAAACACCAACCCAGAGAAAGCATAGACCTCTGTGGCATTGCATATACCACAGCTTAAACAGTTTGGTCCCAGCTTGGCACCAATACCTGGTCACATCACAGCCTGTCTTAACCCTATTTTAATAACCCTGTCTGTCTCCAATCTCCCTCTTGGGGTTTGAAAAGATAACTTGAATGTAATCATTAAATATAAACTGGGTCATTAAGACAGAGGGCCTCAAAATATTATTTTTTAAACCTAAAAAAGTGGTGATGTACGACAATGTTTCTTTTTCCATTTCTGACCAGCAGGGTATTTACTTTTCGTGAATCACACTATTTGCTGTAACAATTAGCTTTGCTTCAAAACAGACATTCCACTTCTTTACACATACAGTACTCCCTGCTTGAGCTTTCTTCCTTGTTGCCTCATTGCCTCATCGTCTCCATGGATGCAAACCACAAAAACGTCTGTCATAAAAGGTGTGTCCTTTTGTGGGCAGGGTGAGGGTTCAGGGTTTCTTTCAAAAACACGCTTGGCCCCACTAAATCACGTCTCATCTACAAAGCGATGTGATCCAGATGAGTCAAATGGAAAGAGAATCTCAGCGTGTAATACAGATCTGTCACTTCTGAGACCACCATGCTCCTAGACCACTCAAACAGGAATCTTAAAATAGTTTTATTCTTTTTAATTACTTAAAGAGATGGTACATAGATTTTGTTGAGAAAAGGATGGTTCCGAGAACAGAAACATGTAAAAAAAGCACTTTTTTATTTTAATGAGAAAGTAAGATTAGATTAAAAATATAAACAAACATGCCATTAAGGAAAATCACTTTTTCCCATTCATGGATGTTTGTTTCTTTTTGTGTAAGTGGTTTAAAGGAAATTGCACACATATTTTGGTGTTTAGTAATTGTGACTAAGCCTCTACAATTCCTTGCACGTAACAATCTAAGGTCTCCCTGCCTTCTGGCTCTTTCGGCAAGCACAGAGCTCACCTGGGTAAATTCTTTCTGAGAAAAACATTTCATACTGCATCATGGGAAATGAAGTCCAGAACCTGAGGTTTGCGCAGTACTACATACTGGGTGTATGAGCTCTGGCAATGTGTCACCTCCCATGAGCTCTGGAGCCTTCCCACCAGACAGTGCTTTGCCTCTCAAAGTCAGCCACGATTAAGCCAGCAAGGATTTACATATAGGTCATGGTGCATTAATCACAACTGAGCCCCCTCATGGCACCAGCGAGCCGAAGGGAACAGGGTTGCATAATCTTCGGCTTGTCCTGGCTTTGTTTTGATCAACACCTTCAAGTTGACAGGGTAGCAATTTCCACCCCCTTGATTGAAGAGTAAAGCTGCTGTTGGTCAGCCACACAGGCTCCTGGCTTCCCACTCTTACTTTGTTCTGCTAATCAGACGCCTCATCATTATAACTAAATGATTGCTTTGAAGGTACAGTACCCCCCAACCTTACATATCTTTGCCAAGTGTGAAGGGCTCAACACTCTGCTTATTCTTTCCTCCAAAAACTTGCACGTGATAAAATGTTTCTTCAGCATGTCATCTCTGGACACAACCAAATATTGCCTCACAGCTTTTTTAGTTCAATACAGACCATGAAATATTATCACCTACAATTGTATAGGCTGCTGTGCATTTTTTAAATCAGACACATTCAACAGAATAGATATCAGAAGCACTGATAAAACAACTTTGCATGCAGAACAGTATTTAGTTATATCATGCAAAATATGGCTTGTTTTCTTTTTTCTTGGCCAGAGGAATAACTATCATTGCAATTTACAGCTTACTAAAATTACTTAAGTGAGTGCTCTGCCCAGATAAATAATAAATCATCCGTGTGTCTTGAGTTGGACAGTCCCACGTAATGACGAGGAACAAATCACACAAAAAAACGGTACAAACAAGCAGTCTGCTCCCTTTTTTGTTAGCACAGACTCCATAATAGATGCATCGCGTTTCAGTCATTGCTTTATTTATCTTTGTTCTGCATGTTAGAAGGCTTAGGCTGACATGAGGCTGGTAAGACTTTAAACGGGTGTAATTGCGCCCACCTGCCAAACCAGGCTGCCAAAAACCTGCAGGCATTCTGAAGAGCCATGCAGGCTTTTGAAAACGCCAAGAGGGATGAAGTCACAGCTCCGTGCCAGCCACAACCCTCCATTACAGGTCTCCTCAATATAGAAGGCCTTGAAATACTGCAAAAAACGGCCTTTTTATGGCAACATCATTTCGCTAAATGCTAATTGTTTGCACCCTGCAACCCTGTGTATTGTGTCATGTTGGCAGCTGGTGATGAATAATTTGTTATTCAGCAGAATGTCTTGAGCTGTAAATATTTTTCAGTGGCAAAAATAGTGAAAAAGGCCAAAATGACAAAATGCACCACAAATATTTTACTGGTTTTGTGCTTACAGCCATATCATAGAAGGGAAATATTTTTTAAATTAAATTTAGCAAAGTCACAACATGGACAGCTACCATTGTACATGATTCGTATTAGAAGTAATTTATTCATAACATATATAGCAGATGGCCTTGGTATTAAGAGCTGCGTATTTGATGAAGCTGTGTTTGGTGCTATTTAGTTTATAAGGCTAATTTCAGTACTGTCCCATGCTGCCAACTTGCAAGGCTCCAGTCATCACCCCAGTTCAATTGTGCACATTTGAGAAATAGTTTTATTGTAGTGCAGGTGACATCGCATGAATGACTCAGGATAATTACACAAAACACAGCTGCGATTACGGGCCACTGCAGAATGAATGAATCTCTTTTTCCTATAGTTGATTTGGACCTACATCCAAATAGCTGACGGAAACACTTACAGGGCCATTTACAAACAACCTTTTTGTAAGAACCAAAGTCAGACAATACTCTGATTTGTACGACTCGAAACTCATCTTATACCATCAATCTAGGTACAGTTGACAAAACACGAACACATTCAAACATATCATTACCAGCCCATTACAGTGGAAAAAGGACGACTACAGCATTATAAGAACTCCCATCAGCGCTACCATGGAAACAATTCATAGGGTCATAGCAGGCCACAGCAATTCACAGGAAAACAAACAACGCAAGAAGCAACAGATCTGTTCCATATCTTACTATGTTCTGCTATACATCTACTATATATGGTCTATAAGGCAATACAGGATAAATATGTTTGACACATACAGTACTGGTGGGATATACACTTATCATGCCTTCCTGGCAAAGAAATATGATTCCCTTTATGAAACAGTGTGAGAACATTGTGTGTTATCTTTGTTTAAACACCTCAATTTCCTCTTACTGAATCCAGCTGGATCAAGCCACTTCAAGCTGACAGGATCACTCTGACGATATGTGCGTGTTTGACAAGGTGCAACTGACCATCAAGCCCGGACAGCTTGTAGTGCGAACAGGTTCCCCAGACCGGTAATTACAGAAGGACTGAAGGAAGGATGCATGTGAGAAGGATAGTGTGAGGGAAAACAAAAGAAAAAGGTTGTTGACATAGGAAAAGGCGCCTTTTGAATTTACCTCATTTTTCTTTCACACTATTACATGATACGTATCAGTGGACAAATTATATATATATATATATATATATATATATACATATATACTGCTATGCTGCTAACACAGAGTGAATGCGATGATGAGAAAACTTTCTGTTGACCTATAAAACGATATTCCAAAACCAAAATTAGATGTGTTATACATGGTTAGAAAGCTTATACTCTCACCTACTGAATAAATGAATTCTCAATCAAGCCAGACTGTACTAAAAAGAGCAACAACGCTGTCAACAACACGTATGCAGCAGCTTCTGGTCCGGTCTTTACTCTAGAAAACAATGTCAGCTTGTAATACCATGTTGCTTTCGATGTTGTCGTCCGTTGTAGTACAATCTGGCTTGATCTACACTTCATCGATCCAATAGGTGACAGAATAAGCTTTTAAACTATGTTTAATATGTCAAATTTTACTGTTGTAATACCGTTTTATACCCCAGCGTATCCGAAAGCTGCATTACGCATTCAGTCTGTGGTAGCAGTGAAAGCAACGCTTTCTCACCCCAACTCGTAGGTAAAAGACACTGCACCTGGTGAAATTTTATCGATGACTTTCGTCGTTTCTTGAAAAATACTATTATTCCTGAGAAATTATTACCATGGCTGAGGCATATGTTTGCTGATAGACCGAGCTGATACTGTTTTCTGGGCTAAGTTACTTAGAACTGGGGAGTGACAGCATTCATTCTGTCTCTCTGTATATCTACTGAACACAGAAGATTTCATGGTCCAAAAGTGTCACTGCTCAAAATAAGAGATTATTTACTATTTCTCTAGCTCTCTGGGCCATTCCCTGTGAAATTTGGTGCCCCTGCTTGAAAGGTCCTAATACCAAGAAAATAAGGACCCCTTAATGAAGTTCGAATTATTGCCTCATTCAAATTTTAATTATTTAATGTTTTTGTTTGATTATCCTTGATTGTACTGTAAAATTTTACTGATGCTAATGTTAAACTTGTTTTGCTCACTCAGTAGCCCATGAAGAAAAAAAAGAAATTATTCAAAATATATTTATATATTTCCTGTTTGGCCCCTCATATTAATATATATATATATATATATATATCAATTGGTGGTCTATGTCAAGTGAAGTGAATAACAAAGAATAATCTGTGGCATTACCAAGGCACTGACGTCCAGTGTCTCCAGCTAAGCGAGGAATATGAAAGACTTACTCTAGTCTGACTTTAATTTAAAGAGGGGCGTAAAGCAGTTCTGCCCTGATGAAAAATCTCACTCATTCTCTATCTGTTTTTTGGACTCCTGCTCAACCTTCAGACACCTGAGAGATTAAAGCCTTTGCGGAGATAATCCATCTTCCTAAATGAGAGTTGACAGACAGAAGATAAAAGTGAGAGGAAAATTGCATAGTAATAGCTGTAAAGAGACATATCTACCCAGGAGACTCCCTCCCCCAAACCCCGCCTCCCCCCTACCAGTACCAAAACATAGATTCTGCTCATTTGTTGGATCTGGACATTAGAAATATCATTCGCTGTTTTATCACCAGGGTTAAATGTGACACATTAAGACACAGAGTATTTTTTTCTTGTAGAAGGGAAAAAAGAAAAAAAAAACTTCTGACATAAAAGAAATGCAAACAAGACCAAAATGACTTTAATTACCTCTAATAGACTCCAACTCTGTAATTAGCCTATCAGAGGTCAGCAGTCAAAAGGGTTTATAGGATGGGACTGTCTCTTACAAGATACAAAAGGCCACATGTAAAAGGCACAAGACATTTCATAAACTGCAAAACATGTATCCTTTTTCATTTGTTGGGCAAACCTGCAAACATTTAACAAGCATTTTTATCCAAACAAGAAGAAGATGCACCTACTTGACATATTCTGCACAGACAAGTATAATTTCTGGTACCTAACAGAATCTGTTCAATGGTTTGTCATTTTGAATACTTCAGTATGAAAGAAAGGCAATCACATTCAGGTTTGCCGAATACACATAAGCTGTGAATAAGTACTGGAGTTTGCATATGAAGCCACCTTTAAAAGGACTGCCAAAAAGATGTTGAGAACGTCTCAAATATATATTTCTGACACAGAGTAGGCTGATGTTCTTGTAATAATTCTTGTAGAACTGGAGTAATTCCCTGATGACCTGAAATGGAATGACAGTCAAGATTGCCCATATTCTAACATTGTGATGCAGAGCATGTTGGAGTCTGGAAGTTCTGGAAACAGCCATCTCCAGTCTAGTCAAACAAAAAAACAAAAAACAAACAACAAAAAAATTAACAAATAAATAAAGGAGAATAGAGGTCTTCCTCAGTGATAGAAGTGAGAGGAAACATGAAATGGGTGATATTATGTCCACTTGTCATATGCAGTAACTGGTTACAAATCCTTTGCATTTGAGGACTGCCTGAAGTCTGCAATCCATTGACAACACCAGGTGCCAGGTATCTTCCCTGGTGATGCCTTGCTATGTCTGCACAGCAGTGATCTTCAGTCACTATTTGTTTCTATGGCGTTTTGAATTCCTTCTTCAGCAAGTGAAACACGTGTTCAATTGGATTCAGGTCAGGTGATTGATTTGACTCTGAAAAACTCATTCACTTTATCATCCAAATTTGGCTTCCAAACTTCATCATCGATCTGGCCTTGCAGTGAACTCAAACTAATTGGACTGCTTGGAAAAACAAGTAAATTGTTGATTTTTTGTTTCAAATCCCAAATTCATCCTAGCCTTAAACAAGAGAAAAAAGCATTCACACCCATAACTTGACTTATCAAGTACCTTATAATAGAACTTACAGCAAATTATAACTCTAGTCCTGGAGAACATAGTAAATGGAGGTGGGACATGACTAAGAGAGAACAGTGCCACAGTCCATTAACAAAAAGCTGTGAGTTGCTGATATAGAAGCAACTTAATCGTACCAGTTCACATTACATAGAGTCAGGAAGTCCTCAACACCATGACTTCCTGCACAGGAAGACAAACATATGTCCTACTGTTACCTAACATAGACTAGCTTTGTTATGGATTTGCGCTATGGATAGAGTCTATATTTATAAACCACATTTGATATGAGCAGAACAGATCTCTGTCAGAAATACCATTTGGTTTGGCTGCATTGTGCAGATTGGTGCTGAAAGCTGGGGGCAAAAACCACATATTCAAACCCCAGTCACCGCCTATGGATCGATGTACTTATGCCGATTAAAGACTGATGACTGGTAGCCAAGTCTGTTGATTTTCTCTCAAATGTCTTCTAGTGGCTTGAGTGTCATCTTAATGAGATGAGATCTTCATGTACCTGCGGGCTATTTCTCTAAAATACGGTTTCACATTCTGTGTACTACACTGAATTAAATATTTGAAAGGGAGACGTTTTATTTCTTTATCCAGAAATGTTATGTAAATTTTAAAAAATGTATCGTATGAATTACAAATACATGAATGTCGTTTGAAAGGATTATGTATTTTGGAACCACCAGCCAGTCCAAAGGGTTACAGACATCATGGAAAAATAGTAACTGAAAAGGGTAACAACAGCTGGCAGCAATGAAGCCGTATCCCTGCGTAACACTGATAAAAACCCTGCATATGAAAAGCTTGTTTATGGCTCTTGCTACGGTAACCGGGAATCAGACTTAAATGCACAATGTGCCCCTCAGTCTAGCGTCAGTCCACCGCAGGCCGACCGCCGAGCGCAGAGACGGTGTCATAAATAACCGCCGCGTGGGGCTGGCAGACCGCAGTCTTGACCAGGGCTCCGGTCCTCACGTACAACCCCCATTAAACCCAAATCAACCTGACCACCGTCACCATCCCTAAAAGCCCAGCCGTGTAACTCCACCCCGCTCTACAGTGTGTCTCCACTATATAGCCTCTGCCCACACTACTCCAAGGCTCCATCTCCAGTTCAGAATTCTAGTGCTGGTAAAAAAAAGGGTCCCTTTACACTTGTAATAGCCAGGCAGATTGGGGGTAGTGTTCTGAAGGAACTGTGCTTATGACCATAAAACCGCAGGTTCTATTCCCAAGTGCACTGCTATTGTACCTTTGAGTAAACTCTTAAACCTGTAATTAGCAAGCCATAGTACAGAAGCAATTAAATTCAGAGTGCATTTAATGTTATGCTGTTACTTGGTGTTTGGATTAGCAGAACAAGGTGTCACAAACGGCAATAATCGATATGACATCTGTCAGGGTTCACGTGTGATGTGTGTTTGCATGAGTGCGTGTGTGTGGGTTCACATAAGCCACACAAAACTTTTAAACATACAGAAGCAGCTTGAGAGTTATATAATACACAACTACAAAAATACAATATGAATATGTTTCAAAAAGAGCATTAGGGAAAATGATCATCCTAGCTCGGTAAAGTGTCCTACTCTCGTATTCACAAATGAACATGCCCTGAAAAGTGGAAACTCAGAGATGTTTCATTATTATGTTTGGAGAGTAGGAGGCCAGAGCTGCAGGACCAGATGCGGTGAAGAAAACAGCCACCTGGGTCTGTCCATGCAGAAGAGTGCAATCGCACCACATTTCAGTCCAGCTGGGTCATTTTCACCTTCTGCAGATGTACCCAACTCTGGATCCCATCCACTGTCTTTCACTCTGCCTTTACACAACATCTGCACATCTTGCTCGTGAATTATAGTCTTTCTGTGCCAACACGTTACTTGCAGTTATTCACAGGGAACCTAGATTGAGACTTAACAAATCAAACACACTGTCTGAAATTAATTATGCTTCAGGGACTGTCTTTATCGATTGCATGTCAGGTTATCAGCAATGTTAAGAAACGAAAATGGGTTTGTTGAGCGGCATGTTCCGCTAAAGCACTGGTTTTCATTATAGCGATCTGCCTACTGTTTTACATGGAATCCTGACTGACAATGATGCCTGTGGCTGTTTGCCCTGTAGGTGATGATTAACTAGCCACAATGTCAGCAAGTGAGAGGGGGGGTGGCGGGAGAGATCCAATTTGGCACAGAGTCCCCCCTCTCAGCATGCAAGAGTCCTCTGGTCTGGCCCAGTCTGGTGAGGTGCCTGCAATCCGCCTATGCCAGCTACACATCAGCACACCCCTTGGCTGCAGCGACTGCGCAGCTCAGCATGTGGACTACAGCTAAGCTTTGGGTGGCAGCATGCAGAGTGTCAGGCTGGGAAGGGAGCCATGGTAACCACTCCTGGCCCGGACTGTGCAGTACCTGGGAGGTAATGTAAACGCTCTTCGAACCACAGCCACGCTGAGATGCGCCTAAAGCCCGTTAACGTAAGCGTGGCATAAGAGCAACTTCCTGTTTTAAAATGACACAGAAGATTCTTTCTGTGATGCTTTCTGGTGTGACAGTTCACACACATCATTTGGTCCACTGCCCAAGCTAGACGAGTATACTGGGTATACTGTGAATCAAATACAACACAAATACGACAAACGAGACAATGCAATAGCCAACATTTTTTCATCATATTAACACGCGTTCAAATACCTTCAAATGCTATTCAAGAGTGCTAATGGAAAACTGAGGAGAACCACTATTTGGCTGTCAGAGCTTGGCTGCCACGTCTACTCTGCCAGTGCACTGCAGCTTATGGGCATTAATAAATACCTATTCCACTTCTCTCGCTTGCTACCTAAAACGAAGGCTACTTCTCTAAAACACTGAGCGAATCAACACCCGCAATTACTTGGCATGCGAGGGACAGTTTTGTTTCTTTTCTTCGAGTAAGCACTGAGCGGTTGGCGGGCGCGAGACTCTGCGGTTGGACGCGCAGTCAGCCTTGGCAGTTGTTTTAATGAAAGCAGACAGTCGAGCTCTCATTAAAAAACTCTGCTTACCTCAAACGTACCGAGTGCTCTAACCGCAGAATTCGCTATCGTTGCATCTTAATTTCGTTTTAACAAGTTCACTGCCGGCATCAAATTTCTTGTTAAGACTGAGAATGCTGAAATCTAGAGCTCTCAGCCTGCTGCAGGGCAGCAGGATTTTAAATGTAACAATGCTGTGGTTCAGGTAATCTTCATTTGTATTTTCTTTTCTTACTTCACTTCTGGAAATAATTCATAATTGGCAGCTAGCTGAAAAACAGTAAAAGTAAAAATACAATGAATGCTATGTCACAATGCTTTTTTTTCCAAAATTGGCCACAATTACACGAACAAACCAACGGCTCCAAAATCAATCTTAAGGCATGAAAGTCTAGCTGTATAATCAGAAATAGCGATTAATGTTTTTATTTGGGTTAAGCCCCTTAAAGGGATCTCTTTTTCCAACATTATGCCTCAACACCATTCAGAATGAAAGCAATAAGCTATTCTATTTTAAAATACAGCTGATGCTACAAGCTTATAGTCATTTTCCCTTCCTCATACCATTGGTCTGTGTGACCAGCAAGAAATATGAATACTTCCCATTTATTGTGAAATCACTTTAGTGATATCGCATGCACTTGAATACTTGTGTATTATTAATCAACCCCAGATATAACCACAATAATTCACACAAGGTCACAGAATAGCTGACCACTTAGTAGTAGAAGCCTGACAAGAAGCTCTTTATGAGAATCATACTGTCCAATAAAAGTGTGTACACAGGGCCATAAAGAGTGGCTATAAATGGTTTTCGCCTGTCATCGGTGCAATATGAATCAAACTTCAGCTGACTCAGCATTATACTCCGCATTATAAAGTTTATAGCTTTTGGCAAAACAGGATAAGCCACCAAGTTTGCAGTGGAGATTTTATATTATGCATATACTGCACCGTATGGAATACTGCTGGTGAAAATATAAAGTGGCATGATATCAATGGCATATCGTGTAATGTCTGAGATGGAGACATGCATGATGCACCCCTTCATTAGTGGAACCAGACTACTTATATTTTTCTACACACCCTGCATTTCAGAAATAATAAAACGCTTGGGTGGGATGTCATTGAGAAAGACTACATTTTCTTTCTCTCTGTCTGTGTGCGTGTGTGTGTGTGTGTGTGTGTGTGAGCACATGTGTGTCAGTTAAACCTTAATTTGGGTTCAAACAGATAAAGTACATCTCTGAAATAACAACTTACCAGTGCACGCACAGAAATTATAAAGAGCGGAAAACCTACAACATATAGTTTAGGACAGCAGAAAGGATTGCATCTGCTGCGAAAAAAAGCATATTTCTAGAAGGCACACTAAAATACAGTCAGCATGCACTCTTGCAGATGCCAGGACAAAGCCTTCCTTAAATTAACACTTCCTGAGATTACTGACACACACTACAGTCTTTATATGGCAAGCAAAAAAATTGTAGAGTTAAAATTACTGAGGTGCTATGAGCGACTCTCACACAGTGCAAGGAGAACGTTCCTTTTATCTTTGCCTTCAAAATAACTGAAGGGTTCTATTTTTCATGAGAAATGAGAAGGCTTGGCTCCCAATGTGCGTGATCCCAATTTTAGGTGCAATATCTCACATGCGGATAGTTTTATATACTGTGCAGTTATAATACTGTAGTTTTAATACTCTGTGGCAATGCTATTATGAACCTGGAAGCAACAATGATTTGATAGCATACAGCTGAGATCAGAGGATGTTTTTTGCGTAGCTTTCTAAAGATATCCACCCTTACCCTGAAATGGAATTTCTGCTGCAGGTCCTGCATTCTGACACTTTGATTTACTGTTCACTCAAATTATATGGGTGAATATAGAATTATAAATAATTATGAACCTTTGCTAGCGAGGCATGCCTATAATATGTACGCTGCTAAGTTAAGTTAACATTTATGTTTTTTAAAATTATTTTTTGGGGTTCATAGTTGAAGTGCCTCTTATGGAATCACAAATGAAGATCAAAAGGTAAAGGTTATTAAATCAAGCTTAGCAAGTATATTACAGCGCTCTTATAATTATTAAACTATAATTAGATTGGACCTCCTCAGGTAAATATTCTGTTTTCACATTTTTTAAGAGCAGGTTGACTCAGTTAGTCATGAATAAAGTATATAAATACATAGTCTTAAAGCATATTTCAGCTTGGGTGGTATTGGTACAGTGCGACTAACCTGCATATAAATACCTGCATATATGTGCTGTGATGAAAATTCATGTTTGGCTTTGGCACGTGAATTTCATATCTCCATTTCAGTACTGGTCTCAGTGTCTCGCGTCCTGACTGCTTGCCAAATTCTCACCATGGAGAGACATGGCTCCTTGTCTTAAAAACAATGTTCAAATAATCACAATGAATTGTATTCCTTGATAGGGAGAGGGATATAAAATGAGGAAAGGTAGTATGGAAATTCATTGCATCACACTAAGCTTCACCCTAGTGGTTGCTTAAAACTCTTCGGTAAAGTACTGCGTGCAACCTGTTATGGTCGGCACCGGGCAAACTCTCAAAAGCTTGGATGCGGACAGACAACAAGAAGCTAACTCATATCCACAACATGCTCAGGAATGTGATATAACAATGCTCAAAACACACACAAACATGTACACATACAGGGCTAGACAAAATGCCATGGCATTTAAAATGTGCATACAGTAGCTATACACAAATTCTATGGGTTAAAACTTGTTCTAACTTGAAACAGTGTCCTTCTTTTGGTTGTGACATTACCAGTTGACATAATGCCACTACCACGTATCTGCCAGTTCAAGTGTGGATTGTTCACCTTAGTACCACCCACTCCTCAATTCCCGCCATAAATGTACCGTATCACGTCATCCTATTATGATCATTAAAATGTACATCTAGATTGCTAGAGAAAAAATCTCCAAGAGTCCAAGGAAGCATTAAAGTATTATGCCCAGTGTGTCTGTATAACAATGCATTTAACAGGAATCAACAGACATAAGCTGAAATACTGCAAGAAGAGGCATTATCATAATTATAGCCTGTCGTTTTTAACATCTATTTAAGAGACTACCAAAGTTGTTCCCAACATTTCAGGATAACTCCTACACATGTCCTGAACATCCCGTGCCACTTTACAAAATCTACTTTCTGATCCGAACAGAATGTGAAAATAATAGTTTTGTTGTTAATGGCGCCACAATTGCCGCTGCCCACACATTTTCAAACGGCCCAATTTTGCTTAAAATGTCTGCGCTGTGAACTTGCGAAACCCCATTTCGCCGGAGTGTGCACGTACCCCCCCACCCCCCCAGAGAACCTGCTTATGAATTAATTACAGTGTAAATCATTTCCACTCATTGATTCAAAGTTCTTTGATCACCTTTTGCCAATTTCTTACACATTGCACACCAATTTGTGAAACTACGTGGAATACGGTCCCCAAGTCCCCATGGAACAGCCAACCTTGTACTCCCAGGCAGTTATAATTGAGATCCAATGCCTATCATCTCATGGTCATTCCTTTGAGTTTTCCCCACCTGCTGGTGTAAATTAATTTCTGCATTGCAGTTCAGAAATTTATCTGGAGAAGTTCAGGTAATACATCCCTAACTTTGCAGTTGGGGCTGTCCATTCAAATCGGCATTACACAGGGTGAGAAGGGTGAGAAGATTCCAAAATAGTTTTAGAAAGTTATTCAATTTCATTTAGACCATTTATACTTTGCTTCTGTTATCCAGGTACTCAATGTTAATATCATGCAGGTAACTGCTTATTATGGTTTGCCTAAGACATTTAGCTACCTGCTCCATTAATATAAAGGTATTTATGCTCGCCATTGACAACGAAGGCACAATGTCCATAATCATCATTATCAACACAAAAACAACAACTGAAATAACACACTCATTCTCATTCATTTACATGTGCAGTACGAGGAGCTGGAGTACATTCACTGGAAAGTAACAGATGCCATCTAGTGGCTAAAAAGAACACATTACGTTATCCTCGGGGTCAGAAGATATAGGTCTATCAATTATACATATATAATTGTACACATATGTCTTTGTCAGTATATATATATATATATGTGTGTGTGTGTGTGTGTGTGTGCTTTCATTACCAACATGTTTTCAACCTAATGTAATTTTAAAATAAAAATTAAAAACAGTTCATTCAAATCAGTGAATTTATCAATTATTGAGTATTTAGTAATAGCACTACATATTTACTGCATGAAGGACAGAAGAAATAAACAACTAAAACTGAGCTTTGAATGTTGAAGTGAATTTGAATGGTGTTCTGAATTTATTAGCAGCAGTTTACAAATTAAAATGTAAATTCACCATATGTGAACAGAATAGTATAGGATAAGGATGACATCGCAAGCATGTTTCAGAGAATTAAATTACACCTGTAGTGACGAGATACCTGTTGACATGGCGTCCTTGGACACAGCGAAATCCCATCATACCCTTCTCATTTTCACTTCCCTTTTGGAGGTCTGATTGTGCAGTTTCCTTAACTGGACTGGTCCATTCACCAGAAGCCCTGGAACTTTGATTCAATAGAATGAGAAACACCTGAGACCAGAGAAGAAAGACAATCAGCTTTGAGGAATGTTGACAGAAGAATACAACCTTACAAGCGGCACTTTGAAGACCTCATTTTACCTTTCTTCCCACATCTTTGTCACAATTAGTTGTTTTGTCAGTTACACATGTTGAGTTATATATTCAGTACTTGGACAGAAGCTGCTACTCTATGAACAAGCTACTGGTTGCATATTGAATGCTATTGTATTACTTCCTCAAATCCTAAATGGGCATCAGCAGTATTTCATTTCCCATGGCAAGATGGAATAGAGAGAACAAAAATAAAAGGAAAAGGATATTCGCCCTCTTATCATGCAACACCAATGCCTGCAGTCTATCTGCCCCGGCTGTGCAGGAGAGAGAATCTTCCGGCACAGTGACTGCGCAGCTCAGCTGGCGGACTGCGGAGTACATGTTTCAGAAGGCACTGATGCTGCTATGCTCTCTCCTGGATTAGCAGGGGATACTGCAGCAGTGGAACCCTACCTTACGATTCCAAATTGGTCCATAAACAAGACCCTAAATGTGAGTATGATGACAAGAGACGTCAACACCTTCAAGTACAAATGGATAAAAGTTTCAGCCAGTGAAAGCACAAAGTTAAAATTAAAATAGGAAAACATCACCACTGTCAGTCTCTGTGTAAACAAGCTGATGCCTGTTGGAGCAAGGTGATCCAATTCATTCAGCAGACACATACAGTATATCATAAAAAAATATAAAGATATACGCTTTCATATTCTTATTGAGAAGACACAGAGTTAGTGGGGTTAGTGTGACATGTGATGCCAAAATAACCAATTATCATTGTCCAAAGCCAAAGGCCTCTCAACCATGAATGAAGAATGTCATTTTAAGAAGTCACATTAATAGGTATGCCTAACAACAAGATTAATAGGAGTTATAAAATCACTTAATACATTTACACCATAAACAAACTCTTCTCACATCTCAGCACTGTCTGAGTGTGCTAATTCCAGATACCTTCCAAATACCATTTGTTCAAACCTACATATGATGAACACCAGAAGAACAAGAGAAGCTGGATGCAATTTCCAGGAGCAAATTATTTTATGTTATTTTTAGTTTGAAATGACATTAAAAGGGCGCCCTGCATTTTTTGAGAATGCACATGTGCTCTTTAGGGGAAAATGAAAGAAACAAATCAGCAACCTGCACCACTAACACCACTCTTGTGTCAAACTGTTGAAACGGTTTCCAACTTAGCTTTTCAGAGGAAGCTTCCCTCGGTGCACAGCACTTGACTGCTCTCTGATCTGAGGGAGAGTAATGAGGCTGACAGTATCCTCTCACTGGCAGGGCTAATAAAGCATCGCAAATCAATTTGAGCATTGGAATTGCAATAATTTGCCGATTTAGTTGAATCAGCAGGGCTCCAGCCTGATAAATTCATCTTCAAGAAACAAATTAATGGCACTCAAAACAACAGCAGTCTCTGGCGTAGAGGCCCAACTTGTAAGCAGCAACACACTATATGAGAAAAAAGCAACAGACAAATTCAATCAGAATTATTTCAAAATGTACAAATACAATTGAGCAAAAATGTGAAAAATGTGCAATTTGTATTATGTGCATGCACATTAGACAATGTGTGCAAAATCACTTCAGGTTGAACAGTAGATGGGCATCACTTGAATAAACAGATGAGAGCTCAAACAAAGACGTGGTGTAACATCATGATGCACAGTACATTTCATAGACCGTTTCTTTTATATTTTATTTCACCACGCACCTGTAGGATGACCTGCATCTATGAAAGCTGACCAGCAACACCTTCGCTGAACATGTAGCAAAGCTCCTGAAAAGATGCTCACAACAACACTTCATGACTTTGACTTTTCTACGTATCGGCAAACATTGAGTCAGCCTTTGAAATTGCGCAGGCCAGGCAGTGTGTTTTCTCTGAGAGTACTCTTACTCCTATGAAATAAAAAAGGAGCTCAGCTGGTAGGCATCCTTCTCCTCTACCACAGGTCATCCGCTCAGCAAACCATGAATCAATGGCAGTCACGTAATGAATATCACAACAAATTCTCTTATGCACTCATATGTTCACTTACATACATAAAAAAGCTTGTAATTCTAGCTAGCTGTTGAGCAGTCCCTTAGGCACTTGTATATTCATAAAACCCAAACTCTGATCGCCCCCCTGTGGCTCTTTTGCAGTAGTACAGCTCCCAGTCTAGTTAACAGTATTCCAGCGTAATCCATCTCAGAATTAACACAGCAAAAAAGTTTGTTTTTTTTTCCCAAAAAAAAATGTTTTCTACACTTTACAGTCATATAATTCTAACCCTTCATGGCAGCCATTTTCAACCTCAATCAGTCTGGAGGAGCACAGGGAGGGAATTGGGTCAATAATACTCAGAGATGTTGGACAAATGAGTTTATTTCGGCGCCAGGTATTTGGTTTTCTTTTCTGGTTGAGATGAAGGTGTATGATCAATCAAACATCATTGTTATAATAACAGAGGATACTACATTGCATATGTAGTAAAATATCACACTGTAATTACAAATATCAATAAAAAAAAAAAAAACAGAACATAGCCAAAATATTGACAAACATGGCAAAGATGTATGCAGTAAATGTGACAGTATTTGAATAAACCTTCTGAGTTTTGGTGATTAATATAAAAAAGATAATAATCATCAACAGTGTGTTTGAGACTCTTGGGATGGGTCAGTTCAAGAGTTTATCTCAATTTCTGCAGTGTGAAGTAGACAGATAATCATGTGGCCCTGATGAACAGCCACAAATTCTGTCATGGGGCCGTTTGCATCCATTTCACACAATGCAGACGGTTTCAGAGAGCATTTGTGAAGAGATTGTTAAACCCTAAACTTTACTTTTTGCATTAGACCAATCTGCCATGCTTTCCCCCACACCCAAATGTAAAGATCATCTAAAAAGCTCTTAAATCCTGCATCAGATTCAGCAATTATAAGGTAGTGAATACCAAAAGGTATTCCAGTTCATATTTATGATGCCTTCAATCAAGTGGTTTAACAATCACAACATTTTAAGACACCTCATTTCATCAATGCAATCTCATCAAACAATGGTAATTAACAAATAATAATACTGAATGTAAGTGCAATTTCATAGATTTCCTTACACAGTGAATTGTGTAATTCCCATGTACAACATAGGTGCACAATAATAACATTATACTCTTCAATAAAGACGATAAAAAGTACATTTTTACATTGTAAAACAGAGAAGAGGCTGGAAATGTCACAGTTTTGTCATTGGTATGTGCAGGTTGTTCCAAGGTCCCATCCACAGCTCTTCCTCGTCGGATTGCGCGTGGTCGCTAGGAGACTCTAAAGGCTCTTTGACGTCCTCATTGTCGACCGTGGACTCCTGTTCATCAGCGCCGCCCGCCCCACCGTCCCTCGCTCTTGCGATGTTGGATTTGGACCTGAGGCTATCCCGGCCCATGGTGCTGGATGCCAGGGACCCGCTGGAGGGCCTGGTGTTGAGGTTCTCGTCCGGAGTGGAGGAGACACCCGCAGCGACGGGGCTGTTGAGGGGGAGCCTCTCTTCGTGAGTCACCGCCAGTTTGTCCAGCTTTTTGAAGTGCTTCCCCAGGCGGGAGGGGGAATTCACTTTTATGTTGTTGGGGTGCCCCCCTCGCCTGGTTCGGATGATGGACCCATTCTGAGCGAGGTAGATGCTCCCATTGATGTTGCTGTGGCTGTTGATATGGGACAGGCGGTTCCTCTGAGACTCAGGGGCACTGTCCTCCCCGGTGGAGCTGGTCTCGTACTCCCGATCCACTACCAGCTTGATCCTTTTCTTTCTTCCATACTGTAAAACACACAAAAGAATGAGGACTGGCCAGAAATGAGTACCACTGTAAGATCAGGAAACACTCACGCACAGAAAAAGACACACTGACACTTTCTAAACCCATCGCATGCGGTACAACAGGAAGCTGTGACTCAGATTATCTTTTTGGGTGATAAAAGCACCATTTCAGTTCCACTGCATGAAATGATTGCCTGTTGAGAATTTAAGATTATCACACATTGAGAATGACACAGAACTCCAAAGGGTATCGGTTTCATTCAAATAACAAAACAGCACCACAGGTCCACACAGGGCAACCAGAAGAACCAGAGGGCAAGGCAGGCGGTAGATGCTTGAGTGATTCTCAGTAAGTCTGAAGAGAGAGATTGAGATAAAGGAATTACACTGAGGAAAAAATGCACACAGACCACTCGAGGTACTCATATTCAGCAGGAATATGAGAAAGAAAAGAGATCTGCTAAGCTTACTCAGTGACGCTGGAAAAAGAATGTCGTTTAAAAAGAGGCAGCTCCTTAGGCCTCTGAATCTGTGGTCTCATTTTCAGACTCCTCCTCCTCCTCCTCCACGATAGTCCTGTCTGATGAAGGCTGGTTGCTGGCACCCAAGGCCACCTTAGACGCTGAGGACCGTCGGCCACGGGACTTGACGCTGGCAGAGGACAGAGAGCGGGACCCGGAGACGGCGGAACGACTCGACCCGAAAGCTCGCGCCCTGGAAGTAGCGCTGTGGCTAGTGGCACTGGACATGGATTTTCCTGATTTGGCCTGTCTGCTGACCTTTCTCCGTGATCTACTGTCCACTGACGCTTCCTCAGATGCAGTTGGGTCTTCGTCCACTTCTGTTATGGGTGAAAGGTCACTGCCTTCCTCCGAGCTCTCCGTCACACCGCTGCGGGTCTTTGTGCTGCCCAGTGTCCCACCGTGGGACCTCAGACTTCTGCTTTTACTGCTCTGGTTGAAAGTGGACCTCCTGGACGTGGACCCCTCACTCATGACTTCTTCTGAGTCCTCTGACTGAGGGCTCTCCGTTCTTCGCTCTTCTTCTCCTGAAACAGACTCCTCTTCCTCGCTTTCCTCTTCAATCGTGTCTTCTGGTCCTCCAGGGAAAGATGACTTCCTCGATCTGGAGCTCCCTCTTGTGGATCTTAAGCTCCTGGAGCTTCCGTCAGTGGCCTCCTTCCTCAGCTCTGTTTTAGAGGAGTGCGTACCGTTGCCCCGGCTGTTCACTGAAGCTCCTCTGCTCTTTGTGCCACTGGTTCTCCCACTTGCTGATGTGTCTTTGCTGGACCTGCCTGACGACCTTGTGCTACTTCCTGTGTGTGAAGATCTTGTGGAGGTGTGAACAGAGGACATCTGTGATCCAGACTCAGAGGCTGCAAATGTATGTGACTCCTCATCCTCTGACTCACCTGATGATATACTTTTTTCTTCATTATCATCATTATATTCAGACTCCTGGCCTGTTTCAGATTCCTTTTCTGAATCAGACTCTTTCTCTGTCTCTGATTCCTTTTCTGTGACTGATTCTTTCTCAGTCTCTGACTCCCTTCCTGAGTCTGAGTCTTTCTCTGTCTCAGACTCTATTCCTGTGTGTAATTCTCTTTCTGTCTCTGATTCTCTCTCAGTCTCTGACTCTTTTTCTGTGGCAGAATAGTCTTTATCTGTGTCAGACCTTGACTTGCTCCCATCTGAATCCGCTGGGCCTTCCTCGTCCGAATCCACAGTGCTCTCATTGCGGTCCCCTGGATACATGTCCAGCTTAAGATAGTTTTTGCTTTCAGTCAAAGGGGCAACGCTTCTTCTCTCAAATGAGTCCACCACGCCCACAGAGGGCACTGCGCTGCGGATGCTGCCGGCCTCAGGTTCACTCACACCCATGATGCTGATAGAGACCTTGGATCTTCTCTGATCCTTTTCAGAGTCACCAGCAGCCTGTGAAGAGGGCTCTTCCCTCCGGCTCATGCTGCCACTGCTCTGGGACACCCTCCGAGAGCGCAGCTTCTGAGAGATGTTAATGTGGTTCAATGCCTTCCCCAGCCTCTTCTTTGCCGAGGACTTGCCGTCAGACTTCTGGAAGTAGCTGCCGCTGATGACCATGCCACTTTCCAGACTGTCAGGGCGCCGCATGGACGCCAGCTTGTCGTAGTCCCTGCTATCTTTTTTCTCCTTGGGGAACATCATGGGGAATATTTTAGACTTCTTCCATGGAATGTGACGTGAGGCGGGGGCGGGGGTGGAGGCGGAGGCATCGGCCTGCTCAGCAGTGCCCCTGCTGGCCACTAAGAACTTGCTGAGTTTCATGATCAGCTTAGTCCTCTTAGTTGTCTTTGAGCCCCTGGCCTCTGTGCCCTTGTCTGTGGGCTCCGCCTGCCTGACCGGATCAGCTGGGGGCGGGACCCCAAAAGCCACTCTCTGGGGTCTCCCAGGCAGATCTTGGCCACGCAATGGCCGCCTGCCTCGAGTGGAAACCTGTGTGTAGTTTATTCCAGGTAATCAGCATTTTCCCCAACACCACGGCTCTCTGTCAAAGCAAGTCAGCTGCTAGTAGAATTAGAACCATTTATACTTTATCCTAACGAGAAAACTGAAAACCAAATTTCAGACATGTTGGATGTACACTAATGTGGAAGGTGGCCTTAATTTACTATAACCATATTGCCAAAGATGGCCACTCTCCAGGATGATAAATGTATATGCCAAAAAAATGTAACGTAATGATAAATGTATATCATAATTAAAAATGCATAAACTATATTCCCATCTATTTGATATCACCAGACAAGAATTACACATTGTATTTATTTTGAACTTCACATTAACTGTATGCAGGTTTTCCTTAATTCGTGGCATTAAAAAAAACTTCAGCCCATAAACTGTTCCATATATAATAAATAAAATTAGTGAAGCCTACCTCTCCTTCTGACCCATGCGGGCTGTAGTAGAAGCTCCCATCATCCTCCACAATCACCTCTCCATACTCATCATACAAGCCCGATGGAGAGATCAACTTCCTGCGACTGCCGTACTGTGGAAGGTCATAGCTGGGAAAAAAAAAACAAACATGCAACCCAGTCATAAAAATACCTGAAGACGAGAGACAGACTGACGCACACAAACACACACATGTGCTTCAAGATGGCACCCTTTTGTCAGACTGTATGTGTAAGTAAGTAAATCACGGAATACATCTGAAAGGACTTGGAACCCTGGTAGCTAGTAAAATGGGCTATTAGTGGTGAAGTCTGTTAAGCACCTGATTGACTATGGAGTAAGACCTGTACGATTTTGCCTTCATGATTAGCTAGGGTGATGTCACGCGCTGCTGCAGCGAATCCTGAGTGGCAGAAGTAGGCTGTGACAGACATTTTAAATCTGTCAGATTATGTTCAGAGGACTTTGACACCTACTTGTGATGTCACTCCCCGTGACACACAATGGCGCCTGGATTAAGAGATCAAACCGCTAATAAACAGTGAGCGGCTGTTTAAACAGGAACAGGCGGCAGGAACCCCAGGGTCAATCTGACATCATTCAGAACACTGATTTCTACCCTCTGGCCTCCTGTGCTTTAGTCAGCAAGAGACCGGCAGTCCTGACATTGTGTGGAGCTCAACACAAACAGCATTTATTGACTGTGTTAGGCGTGTGGGAAAAAATCTATATTCCCCCCGATTAAATTATGTTTGCAGTGTCAGCTTTAGTCTGTGATTGAAAAAAAAAAGTGTTATTCAGGTCTTCTTTGTCATGTGTGTGTGTGCCCGTAATATCTCATTTTAGTGAAAAATACAGTACATCATGTGAAGATTGCATTAATTCAGTTTAATGAGACATTCATTTGCGGGCTGAGCATTCTGAGTAAGGAAAGGATAGACCAGTGAAAATATGTTTGGACATCCTTATTAAAAATCTGATAAGATGTCAGGTAGAGTGATGCACAGCGCTGAAGACTCTGCACATCTGCCTCTGGTTAGCCATTGATTCAGACCATTCCTTTGAATGCACTGGCCTGTCCCCCAGGCCCGGAATGCAGCCCTCAGGGCTGGATCGAGCGCTCGACGTTCCATTTGCATCGGTGCATTTCTCTTTCATAAGGGCCATATGGGCGACGCTCGTCGTGCTCTGCCTGGTGAGGGATCAGCCTTGCCATAACTGTCCAAACAAGCCCAATGTTCTCCTCTCTGGTGTCCTAATCAAAGATGAATAATTTATCCCATCCAAATGAAACCCCCCCCCACAAATTTTCAGTTTCAGTATGTGACTGTGTGTGTGTGTGTGTTGTATGAGGGTGTGTAAGTATGGGCCAATTTATGAATAATTCATGTATTTAAATACGGAAAAAATATTATTGAGTTCATAAGTCCTGCTTCTGGTGGATATTTTGGATGGGTGAGGAGGGGCATGGAATGGATGCTCTGCAGCCGTGAGGTGAAGCCTGTCAGGCCAATGCGAGGATCTCTCTGATCCGACGAGCGTAGGCTCACCCGTGGTCATAATTATAGTAATCCTGGGTGTAGTACTCCTGCCCTGGGTCGATGCCGGACTCCATGGAGAGCTCCTGCGGTTACAGCACAGTCATTATGCGAAGAGAACACAGCAAGAGAAACAGCAAAAACAAGCCACTAACATCTCCTTCCTTCCCCCCCCCCCCCAACCCCCCACAGAGACTCATGCCACATTACAGGGGAATATCTCCACCCTGTCAGAAACGCAATGGTGGTGTACCTCTGGCCTTAGGAGAGACGGCCTTAGCAACTGCTGTTGCTGGAAGACAAGAGGACAGAGGAAGAGAAGTATAAAGACGACAGGAGAGAAAAAGAAAACTTTATCACAGTGATATCAGATGAGCCAAGATGGCCAGAATGGCTGGAGGGAGGAGGCGCCAAGGGCAGAAAGTAAAAGTTTGAAAATTAGTCTTGAGGAAGAATTCAATGAAGGGCCAGTGCAGAGACCGACAGCACCCGCCAACACAAACACCAAGGATTAATGAGGCTAGACCGGCTCAGACAAGGACTACAAACTTTTTCCACTTTGTTTTAAATGTCTGTACATGGTGTCTGCACTTCTGGATGTACAAAATGATTCACTCTAATCTAATCTGTATTTTCTGTGCATCTATCAGATGATATCTACAGGTAAAAAATAAAAAATAAAAAACTACTGATGGCATATACTATTGTCTGAAGTAGGGACCCAATCCAAAAGTTATGTTTTTCAAATGAATAAGTGCTTACCTCTTGATGTCCATATCCTCGCCTGTGAAGAAATAAAATTGCAGAAATCAAGGGAAAGATTGTGGTAAGATAAATATGAGTGTTCCAACACGAAACATTGTTTTCCGGCTGAATCTCAGGTTATGCGCTTATGTCAAACACAGTCATTGCCTTTTTTTTCAATGGTAATTATGTGACCAGATTTACATCGTTACGCCTCTCCTTTGAGAGCCAGTATGTGAACCGAGCTTTAAAATTACCACTGCTTAGTCAGCAAAATATCACAGAAAATCAGAGAGAAACAAACCGTCGTCAGGAAATAGGCTAGGGAATTGTAAAAGCCTCAATAACCTTTCCGAAAATAAATAAATAAACATTGATAGTGTGGCATATTGACTTTCTACTTACCATATGGGCCACACGTTTTTGCAACTCAAACGAATTGGAAATTGGACGTGTACAGAAAATGAATTCATAGCTTGTGGGCTTCTGACGATCGAGAATGCGGGTTAATGCTTCTGATGCAAAGGCAGGCTGAAATTGCTTACTCCACGGAACTCGCCGATAATGTTGCGTAAAATTCTGATTCCTGACATTCTAAACTAGCCCGCTTAACTGCATTCCCAGCAGAACTGAGCTAGACCTGGCGTACCTTACCCCTCCTGCTAATTCAGGATGGCTCATTTTACTTCTGAATGGAATTGTGGGGGTGGGAGGAGGATGGGGGGGGGGGGGGGTCAGGCTGCTAACCATGCCAAGTTGTGACCCAGCTTTGGAACACAGTCCTAGCTTGCTAGCATTCAAAAGTTGTGGACAAGGGAGATTTTTGAGATTACAACGACATTAAAAAAAAACAAAAGGCGGCGATGAGCATCTCTTTCAGTGGCTGATTACAACAAATGCATTAATGTCAAGGAATTAAAATTCTGCCCAGGCTGCTGATTATCAGGAGAAAATTACAGCAATTGTTCACTGATGTGAAAGTAATGATGAATGCAAATGAAGATTTATGGCTAAACAACGGTCTGTGATTTTCAGAGACAATCTTTTTTCCTTTTTTTTCCTGGCTTCGGGTTTCTTTACCCCCTTCCTGGCGCGGCAGTCAATCCGACGGGGGGTTTGACGTGGGTACCTGTGCGTGCTCTCCGCGCCACGCCTCTCTGGATGGGGCGTGTGATGGATACCGCGCTGAATTAGGTCAGACTGCGCAATCTAGAAAGCCAAAGACAGATGGGCTTCCACAGGGCCGAGCAAAGGAAGTCAACTGTCACTAATAACGCGCGAGCTAGCGGGCTAGCGCCGGCCCACGTGACAGAGAGCGGCGCTGGCGCTAATCGCGGGTTTAATCACACCGTTGTGAAATTTGTTGCGCCGAGGGTTAGCGACCCAGGAGCGGGAGAGTTATGTTCCCTGTCGGAGGCGCTGGCGAGCAGCGATGCAGCAGCGGCCTGCTAGCGTCACTCAGGTTTTTGCGCTGGAAGAGATCCAGCCATAGCTGTACCACCTCCACTGAGAGGTCCCGCGGTAAAATCATTACAACGAGCACAGAAACATAAAATATGACAAGGAATAATAAAAAAAGAAACCACATTAATATCCCGCGTGTACCATAATCCATCTGTTCGTTAAAAACAGTGTGGTGTACCAGAAACCATTGCTGCCTGTTGCCTAATACACTTGATAAGCAACATTTCAAGGTTTTGAGATTTTTTCGCTCCTTTGTTTTCACTACAAAGTTTCAGGATATATTTCGGGATGAATTGAGGATGCAGCGTTCATTTGATCAGCCTCACGCTGTCACAGAATTTGAGGTGTACTTCCTTTCCAAATTAGCGGCAGGGAAAATATGTGTTTCCCATCTGAAGTAATTTGGATATTAAATTGGCTTTATGGCCACCCCGCAGGCTGAATGAACATACCGGCTGACTGGTGCCAGCACTATTCACGGTGAATATCGGTGAACAGGACCTCAGATGAGGAAGAGGAAACTGAAACAGAAGATGTTGAAAGGGAGACGAGGGGACAGTGTTGTGAGGGGTGGCTGCTTCCTCTACAGACACCATGCGACTGGCTGCCTGGAGAGAAAAACCCAAAGGGTGGGAAACGGAAACATGCTTCGAAATTGCTGTTTTTTTTGTAACAATTTTCGAAATGCAGCCTGATCCACTAGCTAGTCCGCTGAAGAGGCTCAAAATGAAAATCAGAAAAAACAATGATGGAGCGTCTTTATGGAAATAGTGATTATCGCACGTAGTGACGAGATATTTTCCGCCACCAATTTTCTGCAGTATGATTAGCCTAGTCGGGATTACCACAAGATGTTTACTGAATTAAACACACCAGAGAGACAGAGGAAGCAGGAGTCCAAATGGCTACAAGATTGATCCTTTGACTAATTAAAAATTCCCTCTCTGACAGCTCCCTTTCCATATCAACACTCTTTCAGCTTGTGCTGGAAATATCGGCGAGAGGACACACCCACATTCTATATGACATCACTGCAGAGACAATGGCCAGGACTCAATCAACGTTTGTCCTTAACTTTGACTCACCTACAGTCTGATGTTACATTTATTTTAACTTCACAGGCACAGCACATGTTTTGTAAGTCAACGCTAAAGACAACGGTTAAATGAACACAGGCCAGATATTTCCCTGTCTTGACCAGTGCCGCGTATAAAAATCTCTGTTTAATATGCATTCATCTCCAGACCCATAGTAAGCATGAAGCAGTGTAAAATGCAAGGCATGAAATGCAAGAGAGAAAGAAAAACAGAAACAAGCATGCAGTGTGATGGTGAGCAAATCTTTATATTCTGTTCAGTGAAGTGCAACAACATTGAGGAACCACAGAACACCTTTATAAATTAATTCTGAGTTGCCAGTTCAGCTGAACAATGGCTTGATTGGATGACAAGTTTAGTTTCACATTTGAAACGACTGCAAAGCAACAAATGCTTAGCTTTTTCTCTTATCAGATTGCTTGTGAGTAGTGTGACCTTATCACTTCTTTTCCACATTTTGTGTCCACATTACCTAAAATAATCCTAGCCTAAATCAAAGTAGATGTTGTATGAATCCAAATCCAAAATCACTGACTTAAAAAAGCATACAAAAACCTTTGTATATCTCAAAAACAAAACATTTTTAAGATATAAAACCAATCTTAAAAAACCTGCTCTATCATGATACACAGTTTTGAAAGACTTAAAAATATACTACAACAGGTAAGAAATTAAAGAAATGAAGACGAGGAACAAAAAAAGTGGAAGAGATAAAGTAATAGATGAAAAAATGAACAGATACAAGCAGTTACAGGGCGGTGGACTGGGAGGGAAAGCGCTTTTCCAGTTCTTCCACGATGGGGTTCAAGTCGAGCTTGGGCATGGCCTCCTGTCCCTCGGGGGGATCCGTAACCTCGGGGGGGGCGGGGGGGTCGGAGGGCTCGGACTGATTTGACGACGGCTCCGATTCCACAGACACTTGCGGTTTTGGCGCCTTCCGCTTTTTGTCTATTTGACTGTACATGTTGGCAACAGATTTCTCTATGTCTGCTATGTTCTGGATGTTTTTCAAGATTCCCTTCAGCTCCCTCTTTGGGGGCTCTGGCTGGGTGGGGAGGGGCGGGGGTGGGGCTCGTAAGGACACCGGGCGGAGGGAGGACACGGAGGGCAGGGAAGGCAGGACGAAGGTAGAGGCAGGGGTCACGCGGGAGGTCGAGGAGGAGGAAGAGGGAGAGCAGGGGGGTGGGAGCGGAGGCGGGGAGGCGGAGCCGGGTTGCGGAGAGGTGGGGAGGAGGTTGGAGGCGGGGAGAGGGCGGGCTCGGGAGGTGCTGAGGGAGGGGGAGGGGGAGGGGGAGGGGGAGTGGTTGGGGAGGTGCTGAGGGAGCGGTTGGGGGAGGGGGCGGGGGTGGGGGAGTGGTTGGGGGAGGGGGTGGCGGAGGGGAAGAAGGAGGTGGCGGGGGAGCGGGGACATCAGGAGGGTCGGGGATGACCTCCACGTGGACTTTGATAGAATCGGCAGCTGCGAAGCCGAACTTGCGCAGGACGGGCGGGGTGGGCTTGCGGCTCGGCGGCGGCGTGCCGTCGCTCTCGGTGATGATGATGCAAGGAGGCACGTCTCGGCCCGCGGCCGATCCAGAGACCGGCGAGAACGGCCTCTGGAGGCCCTCCAGGGTGGAGAGCAGGTAGTCGGCGGGCAGCGACCCCCTGGACTCGCAGCCTTGGTGCTGCTTCATCTCCTGCCGGGCCTGCTGCTCGAACTGCCGAGCCTGCTCCTTCACCGTCAGCTTGGCCTCCGGCCCCTTGTGGCCCGCGATCTGGAAGGCCTCCAGGTGCAGGTCCTTCTTCTCTCTGCCCTCTGCTTTCAGCAGCTCCATCTCCCACTGCACCGGGTCCATCACCACCTGCCGCCGGAGCGAGTCGTACATCTGCGCCTTGTGGAGCCTGGAAGGCAGTGTCCAGGCGTTCCCGGACCCCCCCTGGGGAAACCAATCCTTCAAGTCCTTCCCCCCGGAAGACTGCAAACCCATTAACTCCCTCCTCCTCTCCGAGGCCCCCTCGGGCTCCGGGCTGCTGAGGGTCCCGTCGTCGAACAGGGGGTTTTTGGTGGTTAGCGGGTTTTCGTCGGACAGGAAAGTGATGTTGCTGGAGGATTTGGGCAGGTTGTTGAGCAGTATCCCGTTGGCCGTGGACTGCTTGTGGGCAGCGATGGCACGTGAGGCGAACGTGCTAATCAGCCGTTGGCGATCACCCTCTTCGAGCATGCACCTTTTAGCCCTGCTCGTTCGAGAATGGCAAGAGAAGAAAAGAAAACTTGAAGGAAAAGAAAGCAATGAAGTGCAGATGAGAAGGGGAGGAAGGAAAAGGGTATAGGCCAGAACCTCTAAGCAAATAAATAAATAAAATAAACAAAAATCTGCTGTTTCATAACCCTCCACACTCATACTGTTGCCTAGCATATCGAATATTCATAACTAAACTCTGTGGGATAAACTTAACCTAACACTCTGATCTGATATCAGTCAGAATTAAAACTCTACTTCATTATCATAAATTACCTTTATTATTATCAGTGTTCCCGGAGTAGTCGCATTTAATATTTAACTACTGTACAAAATCAATGTGCTTTAAAGTTCTGGAAAAGTGATGCCCGTGGTAAAGGATAAATTATAAATAGCTTGTGTATACTCTAATGGTATCCTCTCTATATTGTTATTGATGGAGTTTCTTTTACTGGAAATAAAAACTTAATTTTCTGCTGTGTGGGACAATGCCTCTTTGCATTGTTATGAGGGTGGAGAGCATGGTAAAACAGAAGGAGGGCACTCTAATGGCTTAATGTAAATAGGAATTCACTAACTAAAGGGAGGACGGCTTCTACGTTCTGTTTCAGCGAAGGATAACATTCACTGTACTGCCTCTGAACAATCCAACACACGAGTATAGCTAAACAAGGGTGCAGATGAGCCGGGTGCTCTGTAGCCAAAAAGAAATATCTACTGCCCATTGACCATGGGCTGGGAATGCTGAGGCACATATAACATCACCTCATTTTAAGGACAGATTTTGAGTCACCACTATGTCGCTGAATGTATCTTTTTTTGGATACATGACGGAGTGTCACTGGCTTTTCTATCAATTGTTTGGACTACAGTGATTAGCTACTCTAACATTTTCACCTTTTTGATAAATACTAGAACGTATTGGCGTAAACTATGAGTAACCAATTTGTAAAAAAAATAGGAAATGTCGAGAATGAAACAACGACTGACAGGATGCCAGACACCAAAAGCAATGGAAGTTTTGAACACTAAACTGCATAATAAATATAAAAACATGTCTTAACAATGAACTACTGTTAAATTTTTCCAAAAAAAATAAAAAATAAAAAATAATAATAATTGGATCACAGATGCTTAAAGGAAGCAAACACATTTGAAACAGAACAACAGTGCTACAAAGCCACTACACCATATATCTACAAGCCTTGGACCCAGCTAATGAAAGAGCTACAGTACTTACTTAAGTCTGAATCCATAGAAGAGAAATGAGTGGACAAAGATAAGAGACAGATTGGTGGGAGATGTAAAACACTAAAATGATACCATGAACAGTAAGAATAACTGAGAATAAAGAATATCCAGTAATTCTATAAAAACCGATGAAACTATTTTCAGTCGCTCTTTGTGTGATTCTGAACTACTGAAATTAATTTTTAGACAATGACAACTGACACCTCAGACAAACCAAATATGAAGGGTGACCTTTGAAGACTGGTCTGTTTCTGGTCTTAAGACACACTTTGCAGATGCCTACAATTTGCAGTTAAGACAGTGGAGTGTGACAACAGGGAAGTGTCAATATGTAGGTAGGATTTGGCCTTAAAATATGGAAAAAATGTTTAAGGCATTTCCTTTCTTTACATATGATTTTGATTCTCTGAATTAGACTAAACATTTGGCAAACAGATTGTGCGAAATGACGGCTTATATTGGTTTTCTATGTAGATTGCTGAGCTTTGATGGGATAAAATAAATTATATTCTACAGTATAAGAGCACTTATATAAGAGGATGAGGAATATTCAACCAACCTTGAGAAACACACCCACTGCACTAGCACAGCAAAAAAAAAAAAAACTCTCCACAATTGCTCTTGACATCCTGTTGTAGGTCCACTTAACAGTTTATCAATACATTTAATTATGTTTCATCACAGTCACCTTAAATTAGTCACTGCATTCGGTTCAATTACTTAAACTCACATTCATTTCCCCTATTATTTTTCTGGCTTGCCGGCCTTTTAAAAATTCTTTTCATATTTAAGATCGATTTTACTTCAGTATAAAATGCTCTTACATAAACAGCACTAAATCTATGCGCCGCAAAACTACTGAAGTGTGGAGAACTGATAAAGGATGAACGCACCTTTGTCCAGAAAGCATTAGACTGAAGAGTGGCGCGTCTTGTTAACCTTTACGATCAACTTAAAAATGTTTCCCTTTATTACCTCCTGAATAAAGATTCACTGACCTTTAGGTGAAGCACAGAAATTGACTATGTATGCAGTAAGTTTACAAAAGAAAAAAACTGAAATAATTTTAAATTAAAACTTACATGGAGCTGTCTCCAAGTTCTTCGTAGAGGTTGTTGGCAGCACCCCCGGCGGTTTTGCCAGCTGGCAGTGCCATTTGGATCCTGGCAGTTTTGGCGCATTCGGCCTGTCGCCTTCAGCCAAGACAAAAAATAAGTCGAGAGGTCATCCAAAGCTACGGCATCAGTGAGCCTGAAGAGCATGCTGCCGCATTATACACGCAAACACAAATACACGACTCCGTACACACAGAGCTTACCAACAACACATTACTGAAGTTATTCTACTTTAATCTAAAAAAGTCACTGAAACTGAACAACATAAAGAAATACGGTACAGATACATGCACAAACACTGATAATAATTCTATGAAATATTTAAATAACAACACTTACTCTTTGAACCTGATGACGAGCAATGAAAAATAAGAAAAAAGCAAAAGTCAGTAACACAGAAATATTGGAATGGTCCATGCACTGTTAATATTACATGCTGGAATTTTATCAGCTCAATGGAATTTGATTTTCTCCCGTTCACAAAATATTGCTTTTTAATGATTTGCTGTCTTTAAAGTTATTTTTCAAAAATACACGGCTCCAGGTGAAATACTCTCTATTATTCATACAATTCCTTTTAAGTTACTCTGATAACAAGGGAAATGCTCAAATAAAAGTTTCTATCAAATGCAGAATACACTTGAGAGAACATGTCAGGTCTCAACGGAAAATTCGGTACTGATTGAAAAAGTTTGTAACCCAGCAATGTTTATGAGCTGTGCGCATACTATCAGAAAAAAGACACACATCCATCCAACAGCTGCCACTTTTACCTTTTTTAAATTCTCCATTATTTACACCAGTGCACTGTACTCTTAAAATAATCGCCACTGATATGTGTGCTTGTAAAGTCCAGCAAATCTGTCTATGCGGTCTGTGTGTGGCAATGAAGTTGCTCCATAGCCGTAATCATATTTTCTGGGGCAGTTTAATTAATATATTAGGGAGGGGCTCTTCATGTTTTCCACCACAATTTGGAATGCATAACTGACGAAAAGCCAATTCCATTACTGCAAAGTCCTCTGTAAACTCAGGACAGCTGCGCACTAGCACACGCGTCCCACAAAATGTGTACACACTCTCTCCACTCTCAACCAGCAGAGTTGCTGTAGCTACAGGGATGGAGGACTGCACAATTAATGCAAGTAGGGCAGGCAGATTGACCAAAGGATTTGCTATTAAGCAGCCAGGCATGAGATACCAAGCCTACTTACTGTATATCCTTCCCTGATGCTGCGGCCAGTTATACGTACATCACTCTGTGTTACCACAAGGCACTGGCCTGGAACTGCACTTCATTGCACTGAAAACAAGTAACTCAACAGGATACATCACCTGGGAGGGCTGTTATTACTGGCTTTTAAATATAAAAGCCAGTCCCACCAGGTTCTTCATTTGTTTAATTTGCTGAGATTACAGAGTCTACAATTCAGGGCGTATCACTGTACTAAGAACAAGAGTTTCAAGGGGACGCAAAACTTAAGAGAATTTATAGAATTCATTTTCTTACGGGGCTCCTTGTTTACTTAAACCAGAAATTTTATTTTTCCTTGTTTTCAGATTTTATATAGGATGGGAACAGGGAAGCAAATAAACACTAAGAAAATGCTAAGAAAATTAATGCTATAAATTCTTGTTTTAAGCACATATTTGACTTAACTTCTTGTTTTAATGTAAAATATTTCTTTAAATGAGAGGTTGGTTTTTATTTCACAGAACTGCTCGTCTGGGCTGATCCTGTTCTGGGACTCCTGTTCCTCGAGTCACAGGTTATTTGCTCTAGAACTCCCCCAGCATCATTTTAGCATTTATCGCAGGCATCTTTACAACTGTTCTCCACAAACAAACATTCAACGCTGCCATATGCTGCTTTGTTAGCCGTTTCAGAGTGAGAAAATCTCCCGCAACTCCCACTATTAGGACTGGACATTTGTCACAAATGGCATTAATTAATCTGCTTTCATGGAGCTCAGATAGAAGAGTAAGCCAGCTGAGAAAGCAGTTTCCACGGCAAATTAGGTAGCGGCCTTCTCCGAATTCCTGACGTTGCGCGAATCTCAGATGCCTTCGGGTTCAGGTAGCAGACTCCGCCCGTCACCCATGACCCCAGCGGAAGGATATTCAGTACTCACTGTTTGTACGTCAACATGACGATAAGGATGGCGGGGACGCAGCAGACGATGATGATGATGGCCAGGGCCAGCAGCGCCCCCTCCGTGTAGCCCATGGACTGCGCCGCCTTCTTGACGCTGGCCACGATGTCGGGGGTGCGGATCTCCAGGATGCGCCCGCCCTGGCCCAGGTAGGGCAGGAACTCCTTGTTTATGTCCAGGAGCTTGCCGTCCAGGAACCTACGCGAGGAGCGGCCCGACACACAGTCTCACACACAGCGATCCGCGTCGGCGCCATTAATCTCAGTCTCGCTACTACGCCATTAGCATACCTCTGACATGCACATAAACATAAAGACGCTAAAATACTGCCTCGGGCAAGGTTCGCAACACTGATCCCAGAGGGCCCCGGTGTCTGCTGCTTCCTGTGTTCACCTTTGCACCAGTGACCAGCTCAGACCCAAGACACATTAATTGTGTAATAAGCTGATTTAATCGTTCAATAAAAAAGTAGCGAGTAACAATAAAAACCAACGGACCCTGCGGCTCTCCAGGACCAGGGTTGAGAACTCCTGGCCTACAATGACGCCGTGGCAGAAAATGCGTGTAGGAAATGCGTTTCTGTGTAACAAGGGCATAAAAATGAATTGTATACGGGTCAATGGACAACTGTGTACTTGTTCTGTACATAGTTCTCTTACGATAATATCAAAGCACTTCTTGAGAAAAGCATATTTGTTTTTTCACTTCTTGAGGAAAAACAAGCTCTACTTGCAAACCAGTTAATTGGCTTTTCTACCTACCTTCAATATGTGTTAGCCAAAGTATTTTCCATTTTCAAAACATTTTTATTGATATGCTAGTTATATCTATTATTGCTGAATTTCTGCTCAAAGCGTGGGCTCGAGGGCTTTTTGACTGCCTTACGTACTACCAGAATACACTACAGCTACAAGAATGCTGCTGCTGAATGAGATGAATGCTATTAATCCCTATTATTTTGACGTGAAGTCTTGTTGGTGACATTAGCTCACAAAATATCTGCGGGTTGTATTTCACCCCGTTCATTGTAAGACTATTCATTAAAATTCAAAAAGGCTTGTCCTTTTTTTGTTTCAGATTCATAAATTGCAGGAAACAGGGACACCATGCCCTTCACTGAGGAGGAAAAAACCATGCAGAAAATGGTTTCAAGGTGACAGGCAGGCATTCAACTCAAGAATTCATTCAGTCAGACGTACAGGAACAATCATGCACCATCATCAATGGCGAAAAGAAGGCAGTATGTTTCTGCCTTAAAACTGTTGGACTGAGGCTTCTGTCTCTATAATAGTACTTTTGTGCCAGAAGTAGCTTTTTATTAAAGATGAGATCTGTGAGCTTGCTCTTATAATTACACTCCTTTCTTCAAAAGCTGTCGTGTGTGATAAGACTAATGTACTCTGCTCTCTAGTAAAATCCCCATAAATTACCTTCTTTAAAACACAACATCTCATGTGACACACCACTGGCAGCCAAGGACAGAACAATATTGTAGGAAGATTAACATTTTGCCCTCAAAGCATTTCCCCCTACACATTTGTTAAGGGGGAATTCAAATGGTTGCCTGCACCAAGGAGCAGGGACGTGTTTGGAGAGAGAATGAAAGTGACAATATTGTTTCTGTGATAAAGGGGCCTGGTATCTGGTGGGAACACTGGAGCAAACAGTTCCCAGAAGGGATGAAGCTGTTTTCATGGCGACGGTGGCCGTCACGTGATGTACAGAGATGGATTTACGGGCCACCGGTGAATGGCGGAACACAGGTGTCTGTGGAGGGGGAGTAGGGGAGTTATCTTTAAGGAGAGCCAAAACAAGCAGAGGTGTAGAGGAAATGTGTTCGTTATAAAAGGTTCCCACCAAGATTTAGGGTCCCTGCAAAAAGGGACGGATGGCGTACGACTGGGTTTTTTAGGGAAATGAGAAGATCCGTTTTCCACTCACTTGAAGAGCTCCTGCCGCGATATGGCCCGGTTGGTCATAGGGTCGATGGCGTACACCACAAGGTCAGACTTAGAATAATCCTCCTGCTCGAACCCGTCCCCATACCGCCGTGGCCCGATGGACTCCACCACCACTTTGGCCCCTGAGATCTGGTCCTGAACGTAACGCTCCAGAATCCTGCATTTTTAAAAAGCAAGGGGCAGTTAAAAGGGAGACCAGAATGTGTTAGGCTTTACTAGGCATAACTTCTTGAATATATTCCGTCAGATATTTGATCTTTCATTTGGAAAACTTCACAAAAAACTTTTGGCAGGGCCCTGGGTTTTTACGCTCAATAACATAACTCTTTATGACAGCAGACACAATAAACAAATAATGCATCAATAATGGCCACAGACAGAAGCCAGAGGGCAAGATCTAGCAGTGCTCATCCTGTTTCTTAGATCAGATGAATCGACCATCCGTATCCCTGTGTGCTCTCTGAGGATTGTGATCCTGCACTTTGGAAACGTAACGTTGCAATGTAAAAAATAAACCACAGTAAACACCATTAGGGTAATAGCATACTACATCCTTGTACCCTTGAACAAATGCTTTTTTTTATCTCGAGCTTGCTCTGAAAGTAGGCAGCTCACTTCAAAGAGAAATACATACTCCAAAGAAATGTTATGATAAGCAGTCCTCTTTGCAAGTGCACCCACATTTTATTCCACGGTGTTTAAATTATGACCAGAACATGATCAGTGTAGCCTGAGCCTGCCTTCTCATGTGTGCAGAGATTGGATCTAGCTTTCAGCTTTGTTCTGAGATGGTGTTTTTAGGTGAAGAGGGCGTATCAAATTGTACTGGCCATTCTCAGTTTGCGAGAAGAGTCCTCTTGACCTTTAATGGTTCTTCAGCGTTCCCTTCAGCCAGCCAATAGCATCACGGGAGGATGGCAAAAAAAACAAAAGGAACCACCTAATTTCTTGACAATATTGCTTTGTGTGACTAAACGAAGAAGAAAAACAGGACGGAGGGACACGAAATGTTAGAACGAAGTGTCTGCAGCGATATCGGTTCAAAAGCAAATGTCTTTTCCCGTCCGCTGAAGCTCGCTACATCCCGAGTTTTCATCTGTGAGCGGGTGGCCATTTCTGAGCCAATTACCTGTGGCAGGCGGGAGAATTTCCTGCTGGGGCTGAGCAGGGGGGAGCGGTGTGGAGTGCAGATTGATGTGTCCCCTTTGGGGCCTGAAAAACCCAGATGGGCCAGGCTCTTTGCAGCTGAGGCCCCCCCACTGCCCCCACCCCACCCCACCGCTCCGGGTGCTAATCTGGGCGCCCGCGCGCGAGAGCCGGAGTCGCCGGAAACCACCGCGCGCCTCATGTCAGACGTCAAGCCTCGTCAGCGGCGACGGGGGCGATGACAGACAGGTTTATATGAGCGGCCAACAGCCGTACCGCGCGTAGCCCGGAGACAGGAACGGCGGCTCCTGGGTGACCGCGCGGTTGTGTCAGGGCCGCTAACAGACATGAAACAACCACGTCCCGCTAAGATCAGCTCTGCATCAGTGTGTGTGTGTGTGTGTGGATGTGTGGGTGTGGATGTGTGTGTGTGTGTGTGTGTGTGTGGGTGTGTATGAGTGTGTGTGTGTTTGTTTACATGGAATATGAAGCGATTACCATTTTTACCGCACAACAAAGGGGAAACAGTACTGGGCTGTCACAATGTGACATCTATGACAGCGTTTATAAGGAAGGCCATGCATCACTTTAACAGAAATTGAACACGGGGAGGGGCAACGTTTTCTTGGCCTGTTTGTCAGGGAAAGCAATCAGAGAGAGACGCCGTTTTATGTTTGAGAGACGCTGATGAAACCAAACAGTATGCTAATTCACCCGCCGCCGTCCAATCCATCTCCGTGCGTTTTACAGGGCGGAGGTTAAGAGCGCTGCTTGTTTCTGACATGAAAGCATTTCGCAAGAAAAGAGGAGACGGCGCTTACGAACACAAATTTGAAAGGACACTAAAGAAAACAAACAAACAAAACAAAAAAATGATAATTCCCAGGCGCACTGGCCCATTTCTGAAGGAGCCTTACCCGACGAGCTGGTCTTTGTTCTGCTCGACGACGGTGGGAGGCACGTTGGACACCACCACCTGCATGTCCAGCTGATTAACCACCGAGACCTGGGGGCGAAAGGGGGCGGAGTCAGTCCTACAGCCCGCGGGCTCCCCCCAGTCACGGCGCCGCCGGGTAATCGCGAGCGACGGCGCTGTTCGCATGCGAGCCGCGCCGTTCGCCCGACTGATTCAGATTTCAGCGTCGCTAAGACACCTGGGAAATCTCGCCATGTTTAGCGCTCCTTCGCACCGCCCTAATGAAATGAAGCTTCCTCTTAGGTATTAACTAACAAACGAACCGCGCCGTGGATTCACTTAAACAGATTCGATCTCGGACCCCCGATGTCATTAAAAATATATTATTAAAACAGGCCTCATGGCGTAAAATCAATTTACAAAAACCCATCCTCAGCAAGATCGCTAACAAAGACAATCAACAGCACGCTTCAAGAGAAACCAACTGCCAGTATGGAAAACACGTGTCTTATGATAATCATACATCCATTACATAAGTATGTTAATACAGGAAAAAAATATGCTAATTATGTGGGAAAGATAGGGATATTTTTACAGTCGTTGGCATCTCTCTAATTTGGCTCCTGGGCACAGAACCTAGGTATCTGAGATTGAACCAAACCTGCCACTTCCTAACCCACCCACTGTCATTCTGAATTGATCAGATGCAGCTGGACACTGAACAGATTAGATTCTGGCACTTGACTGCAATACAGACCCAGAAATTGGCTGTGGTGGGTTAAAGACTGAAAATTGAAACCAGCAGGAGAGCTGGGCAACCAGTGCCCTGGTCAGCCGTGAACCAGTAAGAAAAAACAAAAAAAAACAAAATACATTTGAATTTCCTTTCAAAGTGATACTCACCACTACTTGCGCACTGCTGCTCAAACCCTTCCCGTAGTTATCCGTCGCAACGACGTCGAATTTGAAGTAGGACCTGCGCATGTTTCTGTACATGATGGCAGTTTTAATGACGCCAGTGTATGGCTCCACCACAAAGCCGTCCTTTTTGCGGGCCATGGATGGAATGACCAGCCTGTACTGCATCGCACTGTAATTCCCTGTGTCCTCGTCCAAAGCCTGTGAGGAGAAAAAAATGCAATTAAACATCAGACACAAACACAGATATTCATCAACTGGTCCAATGAAGCCCCCTCCCTGTCGCCCACTCGCATTGCAGTTCTGCAGCCGAACAACAGGGGGAGACTTTGAGCTTCGGAGGTGCAGTAAGGACACGGTTTAACATCACTCCGTTCAGCTGACTTCAACATTCAATGCATTCCTCTGCAGTGACATTGATTTATAATACCTTTTAGGACTGAGCGAATGTAAAGGCACGCAGATAGCACTGTGCCCCAGCCTGACACCGTCATTAACACAAATGAGATATTTCCAATATGCTAAGGAACTGTTCCACTCAATATTATACCACATACATTACGCTGGAGTAAAGGTCTCAGCCTTGGTATTTGTAATTTTTATCGGAATTCAAATAAACGGAGACAGTGAGTGTGTGAAAGTGGGGATGCAAACTTGAATGGGAACATTACTATAAACGCATGTGCTCTGTCATCTTCAAGTATTGTAGATTGTGTGAGCTGACTGACAGCTGTGCTTTCTGCCTGAAAATATGGCATGCACTTGACTTCTGTTGCACTGCAGGTTTAGGATTTATATGGAAGGAAACTTCCGTGAAATTGAATTAACTTTTTTTGTACGCGGAAATGTCAATATTTGTATATAATGTGCAGGGTTGCGGGGATACAGGGCAGCAGTGTAGTCTAATGGGTAAGGAACTGGTCTTGTAACCTAAAGGTCACAGGTTCGGACACTGTAGGACACTGCTGCTGTACCCTTGAGAAAGGTACTTAACCTGCATTGCTTCAGTATATATCCAGCTGTATAAATGGATGCAATGTAAATGCTATGTGTAAGTTGCTCGGGATAAGAGAATCTGATAAATGCCTGTAATGTAATGCATGAAATAAAGAAAAAAAAAAAAAGAAAATTTGCTGAGAGTAGCAATTTTTTTCAATGGGTAACCGATTAATTATGCGATCAGCAAGGCAAATTATTTCATGTGATAAAACCCAAGCAATTATTGTTATAATGCCAGGAAGGAGTGATCTATACTTCCAGTTCGATACTGTAGGTGTTCAATTCTCTTATTTCTCTTCAAAACTATTTAAAGAGGGATTTAAAAGTAGATTAGTCTAATCTTCGACCTACTGAGAGGCTTTTCTTAAACCCATATTAAGATCCACGACGCCTATGCATTAATTCAGCGGCTAGAAACTCCATGAATGCGCAAAAAAAAAAAAAAAAAAACCAAACGGCACTCGCTGTGAACAAAACCCAAAAGGATTAGGCAGAAACAGCGGGGACACAGACGTGCAACATCTTGGCTTGGTTCGCATCCCACCTGAGGATTCCATCTTCTCACTGCTTAGGGATTACCTCTTTATCAGCCCTGGCTAAACAAGGCCAAACAAACCCGGAGTAGTTTCCGCAAAATAGACCGAATAACAAAAATAAAAAATAGAGCCCCCTGCATTGCATGTGAATCTCAATTGTGTTTCTGTCAGATGATTCCTTGTACTGAGCACCCAGTGAGCCAAATGATGGAGCTCTTAACAAGCTACAGTCATAGGCTAATCACCATGCGAATTGCCCTTGAGTGGGTGTGCAGCTCACAAGACAGATGCACCTTGGGATACAGATACCCCAGAAAACCAGAGACCCCAGTTAGCAGTAAAAAAGTGATTGGGAAAGGGCTCACACGTGTATATACAGACATATATCTATACACAGTAAAAGCTATTTCTGATTGTAATCAAAATAGTAAACATGGAGTAAATATGTATCACATGCTATGTGTCCTCTTTTCCTCCTCAGCACTGCTAGCAGCCAGTGTGGCTCTGGCATCAAACGAGCATTCGTTTCTCTGTGGGCCATCCCATTCTCCTCAGCGGGACGCGCAGCAGGCAGCTCAGAGGCGAACATGGTCCCGAGGCCCCAATTCTGGGCACCCCCGAGGGGCTCGGCTGGGTCTGCGCCGGGCGAACGGAACGGGAACAGCCCCACAGGGGTCTGAGAGACGGCCGCCGCACGCTGCTGTGCAGTCGCTCCTAAACGTGAAGGGATTACAATGTGCGATGTGTGGGGTGAGAACATAACACCCTCGCCTGTGCTCACAGCGCAATGGGACCAGCGCCTCTCCCTCTCGCTGGAGCATACTGAACGATTTGGCACGCTGCTGTCGGAGAGCCTTTGTGCCCAAACAAGATGCATTGCCCTGAACCAGTTTTACATTTGTGGATGCAAGACAATGAGGATCCCTGGGTCTCAGACAGATATAATGATCTTGCCCAGGTGTGGGGATCAGAGGCTACATTACTACTGCAGGTTAGCTGAGCCCAGCGCTATGGATTATGACTGCAGGCTTGATACTGTCCAAACGAGCACAGTAAAGGCTCCAGTGTACTAGGCGTTCGATGTCCTACGTCCAACATATCAATGTCCTTCCTGATGACCTTGAAGCAATTGGGTCAGTTTTTTCATTCACAATCAATGCAAGTCTTTCCAGAGTTCTAGGTATCTCAGGCACAGAAAATTGTGAATGCTGCCATGGTCACGTGGGCGTACCATATATGTGGTGAGCTTCAAAAAGGTACCTGAACAGAAATAAGTCTGATTCAGTGATTAGAAAGAAATGAAGCGAATCAAATTGCTTTTACTGATAATCCGTGATACATTAGCCCTACTTTCCCTTTTACAATGACAATACTGGTTCAGCTCACACTTTCCAAATGGAGACTACTCCCCAATAAAGCAATGAGACCTGCCTGATTCAATTATTTTACAGCTTTAAAAGATTAAACCTTTAAAAAAAGCACTCTCTGCCTCATCACCACCCACAAATCCAGTGAAACCATACAGTATGGGTAGATATTATCACTATATTTTGGCCCTTTAGGATAAGCCAGGTTCATATGCATATTTTCTTTGGGATTGTTGGAAAAATACATGTTTTTCTGGCACATTTTCCACGGATTTTACTTTTCGCCAAATACACATGCCCGCAGCATCATCCTCTGCCAGTCGAGACCAGTGCAGACTATCATTGTGCCCGCTAGCTGTTGTCTTTCCTCTGCAGCCCACCAGCTTAGCCACACGGCCACTGCAGCAGCGGATAGCGCTTACTGAGCACCTGCTGCAGGGCCCTCCCTGCTCGGCCAACGCTGGAGCCAAAATGGCGCCTTTTCCAACGGAGCTGCCGGCCACAACGTTGACAAGGCCAGGATTCTATTCAGGACCACGGGGCTCGTCGCGACATCCAGGGCTAGCGCTTTAACCGGGAACACAACTACAGAGCTCCGTATACCTCGTTTCCATTTTGAAAAACCCTCAATAATCGTCCGGGCATCGGCTGGGGCCATGCGATGGCGCCGTTTCACCGACAGAACAATGGCCAAATTCAATCGCTCGTTTCTCGCGAAGCGAAAGGCACCCAACCTAGTTGGCGCCATTGTCGGTCGTTTCGGTGTAATTGCTCAGCTGCCGCTAAGTGGGGGGCTTCATTCAGTGCGCGGCTCTTATTATAATTGGTCTGGCTGCTTCCGTGTTGATGGCCAGGGCTGAAACATTTTGCCAGCCGCTGACACGTACGCGTGCTTCGCAATGCCGGAGCCGGGACGCATTCATCGAACCCGCGGCCCAAATCACTGGTGGAGAGACAGCAGGCCCCGTACTAATTATACATCCCATGTAGACTGTGGAGACCATGACTTTAGTTATGCAAGCTGTTCTCTTACTTGGACCTGGAGCACGGAGGTGAACGTCTTGGCATCTTCTGTGACCCCTCCCAGGTAGAGCTTTTCGGTGAAAACAGGAGGGTGATCATTTTCATCCTGAACATCAATAAACACTTTGGCTGTGTTGGCTGTAAAAAAAAAAAAAGAACAAGAACAAAGGCCGGTCAAATCTCCCCTGCATTCCAAATGAACTGTGCATCAAGTGCACTGGCAGCACATTTCCATCAATCAATAACTGCAGCTAGACTAAATGATATGAATGCAACACACCAGTGTGCAGATACACCTTGTACAGCAGCGAAGTGAACCAACTAATTTCCACTGCAAGGAGCATAAGATGCCATTTACATAATGCGGTACTGCATTGCAGTTCATGGAAAGGATTACTTGCTCAACCTACGATTTCGGTTACACAACATAAAGTCATGTGGCAGGTCAAGGCCTAAAATGGCACAGGGTGGAAAACAACACGCATAGTGGTATTTATGGATATCTATCATACAGCCTGCCCCAGGCGAGAGCAGAATCACCCCCCCCCCACCCCTCCCCCCTCCTTCTCCGCGTCTCTTATAGGACGTGTGTTGCCAGACGGGGGTAATAACAGCCACCGGGCGTACCTGCTGCATTTTAACGCGGCTCCGAATTGCCGATGGCAGGCTGATCAGCTCGGCGTTAAGTGCGTTCACGCCGTTCTGACGACGGGCACTTCAGACGCCTACACATTGGCGGCGGGTGGCCCCCCAATCCGCTCGACGGCAGAACGGCCATTTACCGCGTCGTCCGTGTCCCCCCCTCAAACCCCCGACTCAAACCGGTTACGCAACACACCAAGCGACGGGGCGCTCCAACCAATAAGAATCACTCAGATTTCTTAACCGATTCCATTCTGGCGTAATGAGCTCTAATTGATTGCATTTGACAGTGGTCTGCAGTGCTGCAGATGCCTCTGTAGTACCCCTGATATTTTCTATTATGATCTGTCAGAGTGAGATGGCAAAAAAGCAACCGGTGACAAATCTCCTTCTCTCGAGCCATTTGCAGGCAAGGTTCTGTGTGGAAGCTGACTGCTCATAATACTCAGGCCACCAATTTTTCATTATTAAATAACAGATGCAGAAAACAGAAAATCTATTAGCACGTGGGCTATCATTTTCACATTAATGTGCACATTAAGCAGTAGCACAGGGGGGAAAAAAGTTGTTTAAAATTGATTCCGACCATTAATACTGCATAATCAAGTAAAGATAAGCTGAATTTGGCTAATTGACCAATGACAGGCACAATCTGCAACACAGGGGCCTCTATTAAATGCCTGGCATTTCCATGAACTTCAAAAACATTTAATGCTACTCAGTATGGTGCCCACAACCAATTTGCGGTAATCAGCCGTACAAATACAATAAAAGGATTAGCATTTTAAAAGCAGATGATGGAATATAATTTACTTTGCTGGTTAGACCTTGATACGCACTATATCAACAGGAAGACGGAAAAAGGTAATTGGACACAAGTAAATAAATATAGAAATGCAAATGAAAATGAAATTAAAAGAGCATCAATACCCCACATCAAAATCAATACCTCTTGGCCACATCAATATACCCACATGAAAACAAACACCTCTTGGCCACTAATTATTCTAATTGTGTCAAAACCAAAAAAAAAAAAAAAATGTAAATTAAAAAGCAAAAAAAAGACAACCTAGAGGCAATTATGTCTGGAATTATAACAGTCATCGTCGCAATCGAGCCGTGCAAATGCCCTGGCTGCTGGCTTACTTTTTGCAGTCACGCGTAGATTGGACGCAACCACGCTCATGGAGTCCGCCTGCACACGGAGGGTGTAGCCATTGACGGACTCGTAGTCCAACAGGCTGGCCGTGGAGATGACCCCAGTGATGTTATTCATTGAGAATATTCCTGAGAAGGAAGACAGGAGGCACGCCCACAGAAAATTAAGCATTTTCACGGCTGTGTTTTCGACTCAGTTGCTGTACGGATGAAATGAAACTGTTCACCCAGGCCTTGCCATTCCACCATTTCACTTCTGATCATTTTAGGAAAGGGGGAAATCAACAGAAATCATATCCTACTGGCACCAGGTCAAGCAGACATTTTAAAGACGCCAACTTTCATGGACTAGCAGAATGTCAATGAATTGTAAGCTCTAGATTCCAGGAGCCAAACTTTAGAGGACACTTTTATTATCTTACAAAGTCCCTTCATTGAATTTAAAAAGGGAATTAAACAAACTCTATTCCTCTCCTTCCGGGCGAGTAAGTGTTCCGAGCGTCCTTTAATTTAGATTTTAATATCGAGTGGAGGCAAACTCGGAGGCAATTTAATCTGTTCACACCCCAGGAGGCAGAGGAACAGGTCGTCGCCACTGTACGAAATGAGTCGTCATCTTATTATCCTTTACCACTTTTAATGCGGTGATGACAAAGGCAATGAAATGGGAAGCAGACACAGACGAGAAGGCTGTTCAAAAGCAACTGAAGGTTACTGCAAACAGAACAGCACTGTATAGCACATCACAGGCTTTTAGGCTTAAGTTGCTCTAGCATTAAAAAAAGCACTGTTGACATCGGTGTCTCAGCCAACAACACAGGGAATTCATTTCCGGACATGAACCCCATGTTGATTCAAACTGTGAAAACCAATAAGTAAATAAAAACCAATAAAGTGAACTGAACTGATGTACCCCAATACAGCGCAGGAGACTGGCAGATGTGGTAATGCTTGGGACAAACAGCACAACAGAAAAAAAATCATAATAAACAACATACTTTTGAGGCTAGTTTGCTTAATGATTAGGTATAAACAGCGAATGTTGTTTTGAAATTCAACAGTAACATGGGCTTTGTTGTAGCGCAGTGCAACCAACTTACCATTTTCATTCCCTTCCACAATGGAGTACACTATTGTCTGGTTCACAGCGGCAGCCATTACGGTTCCCACCACCTTCCCCACTTGAGCATTCTCACTCACAGGTGCAAACCTGCAAACACACAATGGCATACAGTATACAGCAGGGATGCTACCAAATGGCAGTTAAAATGACTTGTCTTAATCTACTCGCAACCTGAAGCTCATGGACCACATCCCGTAATATTTACTTATAAATAATTGGTTTTGTCAGCAACGCAGAGCTTAGTCAATGCACAAAACACACAGAAGAACCCAGAGTGTAAAAATGGTAAAAGCCTGACATTTAAACAAAATAATATGCTATAATTTATTGTTATTATGAAAAATTGTGTACGTTGCTGTTATTGGCATGCAGGCATTGTCTATAAACCATTATATTGCATTATACACCCACTATTTTATCTAAATTTCACCGTAAATGAACTAAATTCAATAAAAAGCCAAATGTTCTTGTTGTTAACTAGCCTATGTAGCATTCAAATTATAGTACCTCACCAATCTCACCAATAAATATCATACATTATAATTTAATTATTATGGGATTCATTCCATAAAAATGACAGGCTAGTATAAATGTACATATAATTCCAAAAAATGTTAGACCTAATATTTAAAATAAAAACACAAAAACAACTTGTTTGTAGTTTTTCTGTTATAAAATATCTTAGGTACAGTGCTGTTTAAAACTGTTAAAAAAGTCCCAAATTAAAATGGCACGGCTTTGGGGCAGATGCAACAATCTAGTACCATGCTGTTGCTACCTCACTTCCCTGTTGTTGTCTTTTTGATCCAGGTAACTTAATGTACTTTGAGTCTGCCAGAATAATTTAAAAAATATGATAAAGGTCAAACTAGTTTTGAGTGTTTGCATTAGTACAATATGAACCATCCTTGCAAAGGCATAAAAAAGGACAGAAAATCAGGCAATAGTCTCTCCTTTATTTCCAGTTCCATATATGAAACCCAACGTCAGGTTAATACAGAGACTGATAAAATATTTGGCAGGTGAGCAGTTGCTTGGCTGATACCCAGGACCTTCTTACAGGTGTCCCCCAAGGCTCTATACTTGGCTCGGTTCTCTACTCTATTTCCTTTATACGCAATCCCTTGCATCTCTCATCTCCTTCTATGGTTTTCATGCCATTTGTACACTGACTGTACTCATCTCTTCTCCTCTTTCCATCCACCTGAGACTCACTTTGCGTCTCAGCTAGCCAGAAGGACATCTTTGCTGGATAGAGGACCATCATCATAAGCTGAACCAGGCTAAGACTAAGGGGCTATACATTCTCACAAAATTCTTACCACTTTCAGAGCTCTGTTTTAATCTAGATGCTACAGGAGAGCTCACTAAGAGTTGTTATACTAGACTCTCTGCGTGTACCACTAACCCCTGGAACTAATACAGAACACAGCCGAATGACTTGTCTTCACTCTTGCCAAACATGCCACACTGGTCCTCACCTTACTTCACTTGCTACAAAATAAGCCCGGCAAAAAATAGGTGCTAGCCTATAGGGCAGTGGATGTGACAGGTCCACCATCCAATCGATCTTCAAAACCTGCACCCCAGCCAGATCTCTCCTTTCTGTCAGCTTGAGGTGTCTGTACTGGCTCCACAGCGGTGGGTACTTGTTCTTGGTCGGCATAGCACTATTGCTTTAGCGATGCTGCATCTTTACCCACCGGCCTGAGAATGTTGTTAACCAAGACTGGAACTGTGGCTTATTTTAATCAGGTGAATGAGCTTCCGTTTCTCCCGCACTGTAAGTCACTCTGGATAAGAGTGTCTGGCAAATGAATGTAATGTAATTTAATTCAGCCATTACCGACGGCGTCAGCGTTCCGCGGAGCCTCAGCTTTCCGTGCGACCCTTTCTTCCCCGAAATGCTTAGATTTGTTTTGAGCGGTTAAGTACACTTTGAAGCATTCAGCCTTGTGCTTGTAGCCTGCTGTTCTGCACACTCGCACTGCGTGTCTAGGCTCTGATTCTGCAGCTGCTAACATGGATGTGAGCAGAACAGAGAGAGAAAATTGGGAAGGACTCAAACGTCAGCACATTGGCACCTACCCTCATGCACAGAGAAAGACTGACTCAGCCAAAACCCATCATGCCTTTTTATTACAGAGGAAGAATCATAAATAATCAATGAGGGGTGAAAACGCATGCTATTTCGTGTGATATAAAAAAAAAATCAACATGATCCAATGGTAATTTTGGTAGTGCAAATAAAGGATAAATGCCAAATAGCTTGATTACATAAACTGATATTTGGCACTCGGATATTTAGTGTAAATCAAAGTCTGTGACATAAACTCTATTTATTTAGCAAATAATTAGTCTGTGTTCTCTTTTAACACATGGCAAATTAACAGAGTGAGATAACTGATACCAATTCATGAATGGTGCCTTGATAATAAGATGTAAACGCACCAAAGGGACAGGAACATGCACGATCATAGGCAATACACCAGACATCCCAAAGGCACAAACAAATCAACAACTGGACTATGAAGCTGGACCATAGAACCACAGGTAGGGAAAAGCATCACGGCAGATGCTATTCTTTATTCAGCATTTCAATTTTGTGCTTTTAAAAGGTTATTAAACAACACAGGTACAACAGAAAACAACTTAAAGCATTCATACACACACAACTTAAAGCATTCACACACACACAAACCTACACACGTAGAGCACAAACCTACGTGTGGACACATACATACGCACACACACACAAACCTATACACATACGCACAAACCTATGTATGGACGCAAACATTACATTACATTACAGGCATTTAGCAGACGCTCTTATCCAGAGCGACTTACACAACTTTTATATAGCGGGAATCGAACCTGCGACCTTTCGGTTACAAGCCCAGTTCCTTACCCACTGTGCTACACTCCGTCCACAAACACACACACACCTGCACGCACGTGCACACACACACACACCAGTAGGTGTTATTCAGTCAAAGTTAGAGTACTGCAGGGCATGGATGCTGTAAAATCAATTCATTAAATCAGTCTCTAATAAATCTCCTCAAAGCTGAAGGTGAAAGATTCAACAGCATCTACAACCCTTCCTACCATAAGACTGATCTACAACCTGCAAAACTTTCTACTGACCCTGCTTGCTATCAGTCTTGACTCAAATTACTTTAGCTGTACCTTTGGAGGAAAATACTACATACAGGAAAAAATGAATAGCAATAGGTGCAGCTTTTTAATTTTTTTTTTTTTAGGATTTTCTTGGTCACCTTTTCACATTTCATTTCATACAGTCCAAATAAATAAATAAAAAACACATTTGGCTCTTAAAACCTCCAGATGGAAACGTGTAGGTCTGGACAGTGTACACAGTGTGCTCAAACACAACTAATTTGAAAGGCTTTATGAACAGCAAAACCAAGGGACTAATTTTCCAAAGCATACATTACTGACATTAGTCAAATAAAAGGGACTATTATTATTCCATAGAAAAACATAACAGCAAGAACTCACCCACGCACTCCCTACATTTTCCAACAAGAGGTGGTAACCACCTCAAAGACCTGCTGCAGAGCGAGTCTTGTAAATGTATAAACCTTGGAACAACCGGGGTTCAATGAGGATCTAAATCTGGACCCCTTAATCGAAATAGAAAAGATTGCTTCATTTAACTGGGTAATTTTGTGCTCTAGCGAAAAACCATCGCTTGAATGTGTTAAAGGATATGTTAAAGGGGAACCTCACCCTAAAATCAATTTCTGATGGTACATTAGTCTCTCCACCCATAGTACGGTTTAAAAAAAACTCCACATTTACAAATACTAATTTTCTAGACATCCGTCCTTTCCTCCCGCAAAAATTCCGCCCGAAGGACGCGTTTTGTATCCACGGGCCGGCCGCACTCCTGATCAAGAGCCAGCAATTTCCATAAAGCCACGCGCTTTTCCTTACAGCACGGAATGAGTGGGGAATTAAAATTTCAGTCTTCAAACAAAGTCCCTCTGAAAGGCAGCGATAACACAGCCAGGCTGCCTCAGCTAGCATCTACACCCTACCCCGGACAGCAGCTACCGCGGCGACAGAAGACGCGCTCTGTGTAAACTATCGTGAGCTGCTCTGACCCGAAGAAACAGCCACCCCTGAATAAATAATTCATAAACAGACAAATACAATTAACTGGACCAACTGCAGGGCATTTGCATGTTATTCGCTTCACTGTATTCATTTATTACAGAGTGACAGAGAAATGTGTACATGTGTATCCCTGTGTGTACATAAGAGCATAAGAGTCCTGTTGATGTGTGTGTGTGTGTGTGTGTGTGTGTGCGTGTGTCACACAAGTCAGAGTATTGCCTGGGGAAGCAAAGCCTGATGACAAGTGGATGTGACAACCAAGGAAAGCACATCTGGACGTGCTCATTACTATGTGGATCACAGAGCGCTGGTGGAGCGACTACTCTCAGGTCGTGGTGAAAGCTGCTGTCCCATTTCCAAAAAGCACACATGCTCAGCACCTCACCTTGCCTTGGCCCGTACACTCGGACGTATAAATTCATCCTTCATAAATTACTGAAATGAACCATTTTACACTGCTGCTTCATTTTTTAAGTGCTCGCTTTTTTTTTATGATAGTCTAATCACAAAAAATTTCCTGCACACAATGCATTATCGGTGCATTTCCAAATACAGTATTTGGGTACAAACATGCTGCTACTGCAGATCAAAACCATTTTTTCAGTATGCCTAATTTATTTGTCATAGTAGGTGTAGAATAATACACAGTGATGTCACAAGTAACAGTACAAGTCTTTCTGCATCACTCTCTGCGTTTCCAGGCTAAATAAGTGAATTCTGACACCTTGACTGCTGTTCACTGGGAGAGAATCTCATTAAGACTAGTAGAACTTCATGTGAAGGAAAGTCTTTCTAACTACTGGCATCCAGCTGCATCATGGGAAAAAGAGTCTCATGAGAATACACAGACAGAGCTATATTGGGAAGGTGCTGCAAAACAACAGTCTGACCAAATCACTTTCTATCAGTTTTTCAAAAAGTATTAATAAAACACCATTTAAAATAGGATTCTACCATCTACCCTATACCTAATGGTATGTGGAAGTAAGTTGCTGAGATTTCCAAGTATGCAACACAATTTGGAGAGGATAGGGCCTTTCACCTCATTTTATTACAGGTTTTCAAATTTCATTTGTGTATTTTTTACACGGGTTGCTCCAGCTGAATACTAACCAAACATCAAGGACATATCTTCAGCCACCTGCTTTCATTACCGTTTTACAAGACCTGTTCAGTGCGTTGAGAAATTTCTACTAATATTTGTTGATGCAAATCAAAATGTTTTTAAAGTTGAATGAATGAAATCTAACAAAATAGCCAAATAAGCCCAATTTAAAAGAGTAGAACTCACTTCATTTTCTTTTGTTTGCAATGAGCTGAATGGCTCCTCCAAAAAAGGAATGGTTCATTTAAAAAAAAAACTATCCAATACACTTGAAAACAATAATATGAAACCGTTCAACCGTTTTAAAGAATGTTTTATCGACCTCTGCTTTTCAAGCAAGTGTTTTGTCAGATTTACTCATCTAAACTGTGAAGAACATAAAAGCTGTTTCCAAGGCTGGCAAACTAGAAAAAAGATATAAAACTGAAACAAAAACAACAATGAGCACTAGTGGAACAAAAGCCACTAAACAATGGAAGTTCTTGAACAGGTGTTTCCACCCATATAATTAATAATACTCATTCAGTCAAACTAAATATGTCACCAGCTAGTATACATGAAATTATGTTGACAAAGAAAGCCTGTTTAATTGGATCTTTGGATCTTACTGCAAGGTGAATCAGACGGAATTCTTTCCCTCATTAACTGGGCTGTCATGCTAACGTCTGGTCCCGACCACAGGAGAGCTGCAGCACCCGCGAGAGCGGAGCCGTTTGGAGGGCAAACTCAGCGTAGCCCTCAAAGTCGGGGATGATCCACGCCCTGCGTAGGGCTCGCACGCTGGCATGTCCGCCTCGCTCAAGGTCTTGGGCGACACCACGCTGCTCTCCAGCGAAAAGGGTCTGCCAGAACCAGGGGCCGTATTTCCACTAAACCGGTGACACGTCACGGAAGAGCCGCAATGGCAGCCAGCCACGCGCGACGCAGGGCTGGTTCACAATTTCCTGCTACTGGGGCACATGCGGCACGCGGAAACCCATTTACAGGATATCAACAAAGGTGGAACAGTTTCTTTTCAGTTCATTTATTTTCTACCTTATGGTGGTAAAGCAATGATGGGCTCACTGGGGTGGCGTTATATGAAATTCGCTCACAGTTTTGGTATGCGAGATGCGCCGCAGCGGAAGCCCTCAGTAGCTCATTCACCCCCATAATCCCCCTCTGACATTTCCCAATCAGACCCTCCTGCCAAAAGGAGGCTGAGCTGTGTTTGTACAGATAACACACGGAATACTCATTCCTTCCCGTCCTCTCACCACACTTTAATAGCTGCTCCAGACAAGCAGACGGTTAAGTGTGAGACTAATGAGGTCCGCAGAGTAATGCCGCTATCACAGCCACCACAATTTAAATTCCAATATTTGCACTGTGGTCATATGAATCTACAGTGCCAGGTATGGCAATAGCGCTTCATGAAATGAATACTTGTCTCTGAGGGTTAGCTTAATGTACCACTGCTAGACTGTTAACTGCTGATTTTCTGGTTTGTTTGAAGTGTTTCATGTCGCACGCACACACGCTCACGCACGCACGCACGCACGCACGCACATCTATATAGATTGATTAATTGATAGATACAATAGGTGAATATACATGCAATTTACAAACTTTAAGTAAGCTAGTTAAAAAAATAGAAAACATTAGCTGGCTAGCGAATTTGGTTAACTTGCACTTTGATTTTATTTATTCTTGTAAAACAAAAAGACAGGAAACTGCTGGAGGTGGATCTGTTACACACGGACATTGGTAAAAGTATTTCTGATGCTCCCATGGGGCTGCAGTGTATTGCTTTGCATAAATAGGCTGTCACAAAGAATAAAACTAAAAATAAAAAAATACAAAATAAATAAACAAAAATGAGCAAATATATATTAAGATATACAATCACAGGTGGATTTTTAGAGAATGTCTGCGGGAAGATTAGATATTGACCTTTTCATTTCTATTTGGGATTAGTATTGTTGGCAGCAAGTTGAAATACTGTGCTTGTCCTACCCAAACATGAGGTAAAGGTCAAACTGCAGTCTAAATTCAGGTAGAATACATAAATACGAAACGCATATTGCATAATTTATAATGTTTATGGTTAAAGGAATCACTGCTCTAACTATGACGGGCTATGAATGAGCAACTGCACTTCTGACTAAATTATTTTGGCCTAGCCTGCTCAAGCTCAGAGGGCATGCATTTTGGTGCAGTCCATGTGAAAATGGAAATGCAACGGCAAGTTCAAAAACGACTGCTCATTCTAAAATTTCAAACTGCAGCAGGATCAATATAGCCTTGTGTCAGATATGTCGAGGCAGCACTGCTTCATAACACAGACACACACACACACACACACACACACACACACAATCTATAATGGCCAGCATCCTTAGAGAGGTCCAAATAAGCTGATTCACAAGAAACAAATAATGAAATAAATCATATCTACTGATCTTAATTGTTTACTCACTGCTGTTAATGTCATTCATTAACAAGACAGTTGGCCGTGTGTCGGTTTGTCAGCGCACCCCTTCCTGAAATACATGGCCTGTTCATCACTACACAATGTTATGCTAATGGCGTGCTTGTTTGCCTGACCCTGTGCCGGTAACACTGCACACAGGCTGTCAATGGCTGCATACTAATCTTGCAGGTGTTCTCTGCCGGCAAGGCTAGCCCAGTCCCCTAATTACACACTACAGAACAGAGGTGGAGTGCAGTCTGTGCTAACAGTGGGATTCACATCACTCAGGTAACTAATCCCCCTCCATTAAAATGCACAAAACCATGAAGGATGACACTTTTGAACAATCCTCCTCTTTCACTCCAGACAAAAAAATAAAAATGACAAAGTGACAATGCGGAGTGGAGCTGAACAGCAGCAAAACAGTCAAAATAAAGTCACGTGCTTAAGTCGCCCGAGAGCTTTTTTTTTTTGGAATACTTCTCTGTGTGACGGTTTTTTTCAGCGCGTAATTTCAGCACAATGCCTTTACAAAGGCTGCGGAGGGAAAGGGCTAATGGCATTCCGGTTTTGAAAAGCAACCCCGCTGAACAGTGTTCGAAATAGTACGGCACTTTATTTGTGTCTGCTAATGACGATCTCAGCTCAGAACGACGGTCGCACCCTCGCTTCCCTCCAAACAAAGAGATGAATTATGGCACAGAGAAGTGACCTGCGGTGGCACCTGGGGTGGCTTCCGTCTTACTCATTTATTGTTGAATGCTAACAAGCTGAGAGCAGCACTTCCTTCTCACAGACGCAATGCATCAAATATTACAAAAGGGAAACACTGCAGCTGAGCCTAATGGTATATTTAAGTGCCATCCTTCATGATGTTTCACCATCACTGCCATTGATAATGATGATGATGATGATAATGATGATGATGATTATCACGGTGATCAAGATGATCATTAAACATGCTCTCTACATGTAGCATGGTTTGTGCTAAAAGCACACAGTGTGAGCGGTTTGCAAAAGGCCAATTTCAACTAACCAGCATTGTAGAGTTCTTTTCAATGTGCAGCCCAGAACATCACCGAGCCATAGGCAAATTTGATCTGGTCCCCACACGCTACACCATCTTCTTTCAGTGGATAAATGCGAATGCAGAAATGCAGATGAACCCTACTACACACATCTAGAGGCAAGCAAAAAAAAAAAAAGAGAAAAAAAAAGCAGGCTGTGATTGCAGAGATCGTAAGAAAATGACAACCTCACACAGTGAGTTGCAATGACAATGATTTAGGGAATCTTGCCGTAGCTTCATTAAGCGTGTTTATGAGATAAGCACCAGGAAAAACGCGCATGCTGCATGTTTGGTGAACATGACTGGCAGGAGCCTCGGAAAGGAAATTCTGATACATTCACAAGTCACACATACACAGTGCCTTATATAAAACCTGCCCTCCTCAAGGAGACAGAGCAAAAGCACCTACCGCGCTCCTCTAACCGCGGATGGCAAGCGAACACCCGGTCAATGCTTTCTTCGGAAAGATCCCGAAATCGGGACATCGCCTGATGTGCCGCAGCATCGCTATTCCTAACCTGTCAGAGGGGAGCTGTCGGCTGTGACATTCCAGGACCTGTGCTCCCAGCATTAATTCAAACCCTAATCCCAAACCTTTCATCTCCCACGCTTCCGTGTGTATCCCATTGATCAACCGGCACAGAAAGTCACAGCTCAGGTCGTACCTCACACAACGCGCATATTTCCTTATTTTGGACCATGTCACATGCATTCTGGGTTCTGTATTTTTGCTGTGCCTAGAGATGCATGGCAAAGCTAAAACACATATCAAGCAATGATCAACACAGGTCTTTAAAAAATTACTAAAAATGGGAAACCAAATAATTTTTAGTGCCAAAAGTAAGGCTTGCATTGAATTATTCTATAATTTCACGTTAATTTACACATTTAATTATGATGACTCATAACTGGAAAGTTAATTCCATATATGCTTGCTACATCTCATTTCATTAGACCAATCCACGGGATTGGGAAAATATACAAGAAAAAACAGTTTTAACTGACTTGACACATTGTTTTACCATTGGACATGGAACTATTTTGTAGGAATTTGCAGAAACTGCTATGGTGCATGTTGTCTTTTAAAAACTTTTAAAGCTACTATGAAAGCTGTAACAGGGACAAACCCCTGCAGTCAGAAAACTGAACTTGTGAGGAAAAGCAGACGTGATCTGAGGGGAGAAAAGCGAAGAATGTTTCAGTAGCGCAACCCATCTATCTGATAGGGGGCTTGGTGAGAAATTCTTTATATTTTGGGAGGTAAGACACAGTTTTTCTTCATCTGGGAGTCTGGAATATCCACTGTTTACGCAGGTATGTTTTTAAGAAGTAGCACACAATCCTCTCTGCCACTGATGCTCTTTCATTTTGTGATCGTGACAGTTCATCAGAAAAGCTGATGGCAGCCCCAGTCTTCCTGCGCGGTTGTAGTACAACAGTCTAATTATATACAAGACTTCGCTTGTTGCTTGAATATTAATATAACCATGAACAAAAACTCAATGCTTAGGTGGCACTGTTGCAGAAATCATTCAAATACTTCCTTTCTAAGTAAAAACTAATGTTTTGTTCTGTTTTGGATTTTGTGAAAAACTTAATTTATTAAAGATGCTGGTGAATCATTTGGTTTTAGTTAATATAACATCACTGCTGATTTACACTTTGGTACATCTGATAATCAAATAAATCATATTACACGATTAATCATAATGAACAGCTCAAAACTAACTACCACAGAAACCATAAGGTTAGACCAATAACCTCAAAATTATTAAACCCATAAAAACACATTTTGTAAGAAACCCAAAAAAGCACACCCTGCTGTTTGAGAAACCAATGATTTGGTGCACTGCACATTTGCATCGCATAGCTTTGGGCTATGCTACATATTTACAGAGTTTTCTACAATGGATTCCAGGAAATAGAAGAAAACAAAATAACTTTAATATTGACTCTATGTCTTCCCAATTGAATATTTATTCACATTTTTCTCTTACTTTTAGCAGACAGATACAGAAATGTTGAGAGATGCAATGAATAAAAGTCAGGAATTAAATGAGACAGTCCATGCAAAGAGCGAAACAGTTCTAGCCCAGTGCCAAGGGTCAGGGAGATAAGCAGGTACATTAATTCACCCCAAAACCAAACATTACCCAGTAGGTATTGGGGCAAATTTAATATTTCCTTTTTTGGGAAAAAAAACAGTTCCCTCTAAACCACACAGGAGCAAGCTTTACTGACACAGCACATACCAAATACAATAAACTGGGCCTGAATACTGATGAGTTCAGAATATCCGTGCGATTACATTGAGTTTGATTACCATCATGTAACAGCTGTAATGTTTATTCATGAACATTGTAATAAACATTCAACACGCAATGCATAAAAACATGATATCTTTGTATAATTAAAAATATATTTCACTTTAAAAAATGTATTCTTAAATGAATACATTGCAATGTCTGAAGTGGCAATAATTTATATATTATTATATATTATATTTGTCCATATACTATTGCAATATCAATTCTTTTGGTGTGAAACATTCACACGCCGATAATACTGTGCGTTTTGACAAAGACACTCCCCTTTCTCTGGAGGGAAAGTAGGGATTTTTTTATACAAATATATAAATTATATGATAGAAGAAAATGTTTTTGAAATTGCATTTGGACTACAAATATATCTGGTAGTACAAGCATGACAGTATGCTTTTGAAGTCACTGCTCTCGGCTTGATTTTATTTCAGCTGATGTGAAGAATGAAAGACCTCTACCTGTATTCCTCTTGGATGAAGACAGGGATTACTGAAGGCTGAAGAACAGTGATCTCCACCAGGGTCCGGTTGAGCTTCACTGGGTCACCGTCATCATACGCGATGACAACAAGCTACAGCAGGAGAGAGAAGCACACCTGCATCATGCATGGGTGGAGCCTGAAACTAGATTCACTCACACACCAGAGCACAGAAACAGAAGCAACATGAAGGAAATTCATCTCCTTGTTTCCTGTTCACCTCAGTAAACATCTGATTGTCACATTCATGCGCTCGTCCTCATTTCATCCTAGCCTGAAGCAGTCAGGTTTCATCTGAGAGCAGCATTCACGTGTATTTTCTTTGTGACAGCACGAGTCAGATTGTATAAAGGTTACATTCACCCTGAATGTTGTACTGGGCTGCTCGTTGAGATTGACCCTGGTGATGACATTTCCGGAATCTTCTTCCACGTCAAAAATGCTGCCGCTGTAGGGAAACTGGTCTGGATCCACCCGGTACCGAACCCGGCTGGCTGCAGTGTCCTGAAAAGCAAAGCACAGACACAGCTCGCCCATTGCGCCAAAAGCATTTGAAAGCATAAATAAATTTTACAATACATCTGAAATATATTGTGCAGACTACAGTATGCAGCCACGTAAGAATACAGAAGCACAAAACAAATGAAAAAAAAACAAACACATTACCCACTAAAAAAACAAACACCTAAGTGACCATTTTGTCTGCAAAAGCTCTCGGTTTGAGAGGGCAATTATTAGTACTTGCCACAGCAGGGCAATGAACCTGACTGACTTGTTCAGTTGGTTTATTTTCCCAGTGGCTCTCACTGAATAGACATGTCTGTAGGTTTCTTTTTTTTTCTTCCAAAAATCAAATATGCTTCAGCATCTGTACACATCAAAGAAAAATCATTGAGGTTGTGGCCCTACTGGGTTCGCACTAATGCATGTGGGTGAACTAGAATGAGAAATGGGACCTAGAGCCAGGGCGGACCCAAGGGGGCACTGGCTCAAATAAATCCATCTTTCAACAGCATAAACGCTCCCGTAAAAAGGCCCGGACCCCAGGGGGGTTTAGAGAAGCCAATCAATGAACCGTATTTCAATCAATACGCCTTGTAAATCCACCACCGTCGCCCAATCGGCGAAGTGCGTTTCTGAGCACTCCGAACGCAATTTGTCTCCCAAATGACGTTCCCAAAAGAAAATTCAAAGGAAACACGGCTGATTGTGTTATGTGTGCACTCCATAAACATGCTCGTTGTTTGTGTTTTATGTCTTTCTATTTCCCCCCCCCTACTGTGAAACCAGCATATTCTCAGAAGGCACCTTTTTCTTTTTTTTTTCTTCTTTTTTTTGCCTCAGCAGTTTCGAACAATGCACTCTGCAGGCATGCTCAGGTTTATTTGCTTGGCAGACTGGCCAACTGAAATATACAGTACTTTAATATACTTTACAGTGCTCCACTGGCAGATATGTGAGTATTTGATTAGTAAAGCAATTGTAATTTAGCATGTATTCACACAATTCCTCACCTTCAAAAAAGCCATAGTGTTAGAATCTAGGAAAAGTGTTTGGAGGTTGCACCCAAAATAACCTAATTGCTCGAATTAACCAAGAAACCACTTTTCCTAGGTTCAATTTTCTCACAGAGCCATCCTTGGTGACTTCGAAAGCAGATGACAAAGTGTAGACATAATTGCGACACTTAGAAACGTGGAAATTTCAAGAACCTGTAATTATTTTAAGCGTCGGAGGACCTTACTTTTTAAAAACATGCTTTTATAGTTGACTTTTTATTCAGGATGAAGCGAAACGGGTAATGAATAAAACAAAAATGGACAGGCTTCAGGAGCTATCGGATGCTGCTATCAAGAGCCAATGGACAGATGCTATGAGAATATGAGGATTAGAGAGGTGCCTTGGAATAGCATTAACAGACTATGAAACAACCAGGTCAATGTACCACTGAAAAAATGATGATACACTCACAAAATATAATTCACACTATCTGTTAAATAAATCAAAGACACAGCATTACATCCTGAACCTTTGTGCTTATCCTTGATCCCTCCATGTATTTAAATGGCCATTTTCATTTTCACATTTCATAAAGGATTAAGGGGATAATGTAAAATAACACAAATGTGATACCAGGGTTGCATTGACAGCACTTGTGAGAGTCCCTTTTTTAAATCAAAACTGTTGACACAGCACATAAGCATGGAAAATAGTAGTGTAAAGCCTGTTTATAGTTATATAGTAACGATACCTCCCTGTGACATCAGTTGTAAGTGCTATTCTAATATGAGTAAGCATTCTGGTTTAGCTATCAAACAAGTGTGAACAGACTGAATGTACCGCTTAGCAAACCACAACTGACAGCACTGTCTGATCATTTCTGTTGCAATGCAGTTCTTTTTATCTATCCTATTTTATTGCAGTTGTTCTGTTTACAGCAACCAAGCTGGAAAAAAGCAGACAGATTCAATGACAGATTTTATATTCAAGCACATTATGCCTTAATGCGTAGAATGCCAGGAGGGTTAATGACAAAATAAGAAGGTAATTTATGTTCAAGAAGACATCAAAATGCAATCCTGGATATACAGGAAACAATAAAAGTGCTCTCTAAGATATGCCTCTTTGCTACTTGTATAGAACCATATATTCGACTGTTTATAAAAAGAAAAAGACAAAACACTTTCCATTGGCATTTCAGTTAATTATCAAATTGTGATCGGTCTCGTCTGTCAATGGAAGTCATCAACAGCCCGCGAGTGCCAATGGAGGCATCCTTCTGCTAACAAGAAGCGAGACTAATCTCTTCACCGCGGATCGCGCACAAGCTAGCACGGCGTACAGAAGTGGCGGAGCCCCCCCCCCTCCCCTTAACACCATGCTGCCTAAACACGGCGAGGTTCAGGGCGGGGTGCCTCGGATGGGACGGGGAGCGGACAGCTCAGCGAATCACAGACAGCCTCGACCCACTGCTTTGCCATCTGGCGTAGAATGAGCGAAGGAAAGGGGTCGTGTCCACTGAAGGTATTAAAATTCCCAGTGACGTCTCACCCAGTTGAGATCTGATCCATTACAGAAACAAGTCACAACATTACGAGTCACATCTAAAACTGACCTCTGTTCTTAAAACTTGCTTAAATTTGTTTAGAATTGCTTTTGTATAAATGAACTGATGAATAAATATAAATATCAAATTAATAATTTTAAGCAGACACAGTTTAAATAATGAAAAAGTAATGAAATAATAAAAAGAACAGAACAGTAGCACTATAAGCTCTAAAATCTGCAGGCAAAAGGCACGTGTGATGAACTCTTGTGTCAATTAACCTTAATCCACTAAAATGGTATAACTTTTACAAATAATGACTCCTTAAATATTATTTAAATTCACACTACAAAATAAGCACATTTGAATACAGACATGGCCAGTAGGATGGAATTGTAGAAAACATGGGGTCACAACATACAACAAATGTATTTAGAGGACACTAAACAAAAGAATAAAAAGGTAAATGTAATAATAAAATCTTTAATTGCTGAAAATGCTCTGAATTATCACCTTTCCTGGCTCCATGAAAATGTAGTGTCCTTTAAAGGTCTAATTTGAAAGTCAAATAAAGGTCTATCATGTCAGGATAAAGTCTGTTTGAATGACCACAAAATATTGGTGCAACTCTCAACAGCAGCCACGCAATGGTATTTTGTTTGATTTCATATTCATCACAGTTAATTTTAAAAACTGACATCCCAAAGCATTTTTGAGCCCAAACCAGATCTTAAGGGCCATTTTATACACATGATATGCTATCAATTTTGGTGATAAACACAAACTCTCTCATGCAATAAACAGCATTTACTTCAATGTTTTTTATTTATTTATTTCACTTTGGGTTCAGCAGAAACTGAAAGAAATAAAATCCATACCAAAGCCCAAAACGCACAAATGTTGCAATGAATAAAAACAAACAATAAAGATCCTCTGAGTGTGTGCAGCTAACCTCACCACACACTAGCAATGTGATTAAATTAAAAGGAGTTTACAACATTCTGGGTTCCGTTCATTTTCTCTTGATACGCTGTAACCATTCAACCAATCATTTTTCATATGTGCGTGTTATGCCTAGACCTGAACACTCCTGAGGGTCCCTGCTTCTACTATAAGTCTTGGCTAGCTGTTCCAAGCTTTAATAAATACTTCAAAAGCTCCATCAAAAGTATGCCATGCAGCACTACATCAGAACTCAACCTGGAAGAGCTCCTGTAATTCACGCTATTAATCCCTTTTAAAGACGGAAAAGCCTCAATGAAAAGCCAACGTGTCTACTTGTGCTCAGATTAAATACATTAATTCTTCAAAAGACAACATTTGCATTCCACTCACACGTACAGTATAGGGCCATTTTCAGAAATGGCTAAATCCTACTTTCCGCAAGTTTTCTGCATCATACCAGCGTGGCGTTCTGTGAAATGCATGCAAAATACAGTGCATGATGGGAATAGATAAGCTCCCAGGGTCATGGGTAACACATATAAGAATACACCAGAAAAAGCAGCAGCCAGTATGACAACCACAACAAAGCCTTTCAAACTGCTGCATGTATTTCAAACTCATCAACTGATACGTTCTATAACTTTGTGTCTGAGATCGACATAAAGCCATAGACAGACACCTGCAGCTATTCAATTCAAGACAATCTGTGCACAAAAGTCATTTTTATGCAGATGCTTCAAAGCTACCAAATACTGTGCTTACCAGCTGTCCTTAGTGTACACCCTCAAAAAATTTGACATCCGGGACCAATCGTATTGTCCTTCTCTTGAGTTTTACAAGAGCTACTGGGTATTTCTTCTGACATTAGTATCTTTTTTTTACTATACGACATAACCCAGCTTATACGCTTCCCATAAATTGTTACTGCCCACTTTACAATTGGTCATAAAACGTTTCACTTTTTAAGGAATCTACCAAATTCTACCAAACTTGTTAATTATTTAAACGAAAGTTAGACATACGGCAGTTTTTTTTCATACATTTTTGGCAATTGCCCAGTCCTTCACAGTACCATTTCTATATATATATATATATATATATATATATATATATATATATATATATATATAAAACACAATGTTTCCAGTGCATCAGATATAATTCCAGTCATATCTGTAATCTCCTCCCTGCTGAAAAATGTCATCAACAAAAAAGATAAACTGTTGAATGTATGCGCAGTATCTTAATATTTGGAAAAACTCCAGAAAATGTACACTTTATCATTAAAAAACCAACCTCTAAAATTACTCGAGAGAGACAGAATTTAACTGAATTTTAACCACCTTAATTAAACAAGTAAAGGAGATGGTATTCAGATTTACTATGTTCTGATACATAAATTCATACAATTTGTAATTAATACATAAAGCAATCTGCTAATGACTCTCCTTCAAAATGCTTTTATGTTGTCATTGCGCCACATGTTTTAAGCTGTCATGTTGAGAACAGTGTTAATGCTGTTATCTGATGCCAACAATAGTATAATCCTGCATTAAGACCTTTCTCGTTTCCTCTGAGTAAATTAATCAAAATGTCCTCACTAGAAATTGGGTTCCTGCAATTTCTTTATAATTTAGGTTTTATTTCATGAAGAGCTCCTGTCTTATCACGCGACCATGCTTGAAAAGCAAAAACAATTTAAAATTTCAAACAAAAGTTTAATCTGAACTGCACATTTCCCTTGATCTATTTCATGAGCTCATACTCAACCTAAAACTTTATTTAAAATTTTAAGGACTGAGGAATGTTTGGCTGATTTCTTCTTACTACCACATACCCTTTAATAATGATTCATATCTTCAGAATTATATGAAGTACAGACATGCTGCAAGAAAAAATCGAAAGAAAACATATCCATCACTGTGGATAAACCATCATAACAAATCCATGTGTTCCAGGAAACAGAATGAACTACCAAAACAAATTCTGAAATTTTCAAAAAATATTTTATAATTGATCCAGTACTATTTGAGCTAGTTTTGGAATGTGGAAAGTCCATGTAATATCTGGTTTGTCTGAGGAAAAAGAACACTTTGAATATAAGTTTATTTTACTGTGTTTTAGTGAGGAGTGAAGTGTGTTATCCAGGAGAACCTCAAAATGAAATAAGGAAACAAAAAGTTTCTTAAGAAAAAAGTAATACTTTCATTTAGTTGTGAGTTAAGTACAAATGCAAACTGAATCCAGGCCATTATTTTTGGTGAGAATATGAAACTTCAACGTTGGCTTTAGAAAGTTTTCCTGGAAGGGGAGAACACCTTATGCTATGCATGAAACCACACAGAATATTCTAGAAAGAGGCTTTTTCTGGATTTGGTTAAATCACAGCAGCTTTGGTATTATTTCCTTTGCTTTGTTTTACATTGATGATGAGAAGTGCAGAACCAGAAAAGTTTTGCCTTTACAAAAGTACAAAGGAAGTAGCTGAAACAAACAAGCATGAAACATATTGTATCATCTAGTTTTTTTGCTTAGGACTGATTAAACAATTGTTTAAAAAACGAATAAGCAATTATCATGTCAGTTCAGGCAAACTATTTCCTCATGCAGACGGGTGCCTTTTTACGCTCTTCACCAACCGCATAATGGATTTGGATTTTGTTGGGCCCACACTCATGCCTGTGGTCCTTAAGGGGCTACAAGTAAGTCTGGCTTCCCCGACTGGAGACACAAGCTGATCCAAACCGAAGCTAACACCGAAGTGGCGTGGGAAAAAAGCCACAAACAGGCAGCTGCAGAACCACTGGTACAACAGAGGGTCAGTGAATCAGGCAATAGTAATGAATCGATCAGGCAGGAACAACAGAGCGCAGCACCAGCTGAGGCAATGATAGATTGACTGGAAGCACCCCTGGGAGACCTTAAGGAGATGGGCATTGATCATCCCAGTAAAAGCAAAATGACAGGGCCCCCACTAGTGTGAAAAAAGTTCCACTTGATCTGTACACACCTGTGCTCTATTGCAGTCCTTCTAGACCAGGGGCTACCAAACTTTGAGCCCACGATCCATTTCATGAGCAAATATGTGGCCCATGATTTATTAAAGACATTCTTCTAATGTTTTAAACATAAAACGCTACATGTACACTATACCAGCGCAGGACATATAGATTATGATGCAGTCAATAGACAGGTGTTAATGTCTACGCCGGACTGCATCATACACAATAAACTTATTTCTGGGTGGATGACTAATGACCCATTTCAACCCCTCCCATGACCTACAGTTTGGGGATCATTGGCATCGGCCTGCTTGTGCCAGTAGGGAGGGAGTGCTGCTGTCAGGAGGGGCTTGCATCAGCACAGCCTGGGTCTGGGATCGTAAAACTGGCACGGGACCCAAGGGGGGGGGGGCGGCCGTATGGGGGGTAGGCGCTTCGACGCTCAGGTCGGGCCCGACGCCAGGCGGCTGTGTCTGACTGATTCATCTGCTCGCTCAGCCTGAGAGAAGTTGCCGCTCTTGTGATCTCAGAACTGCTTTACATGTATTTGAAGGAGGAGAGGAGAAAGCATCGCCACGGCTTGCTGTGCCTCCCACAGGTGAAGAGGGATATCAAAGTTTCTCAGCTGGCCCGGCAAAGCGGTAGGTCAGCGTGACCCCCAGAGGGCCCGTCTTTTCTGGTTTCTTCACTCCTTTATTCCTCATTGCACGCTGTGAACTCAGTATGTTCACTCAACTCGCAAAACAAAAACATGTAACACAGTGATATTGCAACAGCTAGCCACAAATGGCTCTACTACTGAACCATTAGGTTCAAAAGTATGTGTCAGGTTCAACAACCACGCAAAATAAAATACATAAAAAATACATAGGCAAGAAAAGATATAAGAATTCTGTCTCATGGATATCTTGAAATGCGTATAGTGCATATAAAAACTGCTATTGATTTTAGTGGTGGTTTTATGACTGAAAGAAAACTAACACCTTGGAACATAACAAGCTTGTTCTCGATCTTTATTTATGTGTTTTTGCTTTGTGGTGATAGGCTTACTTTGCGCAATCACCCATTGGCAGAGGGCAAATGTTAAACTCCTTATATCTATATAGCGATGCGTCATAAATCTAACAATGTATTTTCATGCTCCATGATTCCTAACTGGTAATAGTGAAATTATTTCTGCAGTGCAGGGCATACCCCATGTCCTATGAGTGTTCCCGAGTATGCGGTTAGCAGATTGCTTTTACAGCTGCAAAGCTGCCCAGCCATGTCAATCAAAGTATTGTGATATCACAGATGAATCATACAACCACGGGGAGAACCCCCAAACAGTTTTAATTACATGCTGCATTCTGCCAATGGGAGAACATATTTTTGTGGAGCATGCCAAGTTTTTTTTTTTTCAGCTACTGTAGACACAGCAACAAAATTTGAATGATTTCTGTCAGTTTCTTTGCAAAATTACTGTTTTGCAAGGTACTGTAATCAGTCATGACTGCTCCATATCTATTCCAAAGTACAGTTAAACAGGCACTTCAAATAAACTAGATTTATACTAGGTTCCGTGGGGATTTATTTTTGTGTCAAATTTCAGAATTATGTCAGAAATTACATTCAAACTTCGAGGAGATAAAAAGAGTATGCCAATAAAAAGGAACATAAAACACAAAACTTTAAAGTGAGCTCATCACTCAGCTAAAATGAGCTATCAAATCATTCCAATCGTTTCAGTCATGGTAACAATAAACGACAGAGATAAACAACTTGAACAAATCAGAAAATTTCACCTGAAAGATCTGAAAGCATGTTGCTTTAAGGGTTAACGTGAAAAAAAAAAAAACCGTCAGAGAGCTTCAAAAGACTTGCTGAAGAAAGGAAAGCACTTGATTTTCCTCTCCACGCTCAAGAAGCGCACGGCACTCCTGAAACACGGACAAAGGGAGCGGCCCGGTTCCGGTATCGACCGGCCGCAAGGCCGACATTCACGCTCACCGCAGGGTCCTGGTCCTCGGCGAACACCGCGGTGATGACCGTTCCCTTGACAGCATCGGGCGCCACCATACCCCTGTACATGGCCCGACTGAACACCGGGGAGTAATCGTTCATATCCTGAAAAAAATCAAACAAAATAAAATGAAAAACCCACAAAGACATCGTTAGCGCTTTTGGAGCGGAAATCAGAACTGGATTAGTGACACATTTCAACAGAGCAGCTCCTTGAATGGTCCCCCTCTACTCCCTCCCTACTACGGAACGCATTTACAAGTGTCAGCCGCTAGTAGTGAAGATCCCATTAACACCAAGGGAAAGCACTAAACTAAAATGGCATATATTCAATAACGCATTATTGCGGAGCATTAATAATGCAACACGGGGGGTATGTGTTTTGGGACCGAGGGAAATTCCATATTCTGAGAGGCACGGTGTGATTTTGCCTACAGTGTGACGGGGGGGGGGGGGGCCTTTGCCGAAACGATAAACGACCTGGGGGAATTATTAAGAGCCTTTTTCTTTGCTGGAGAAAATTATTTATAAGAGATTCGCTAGTTTTTACTTAGGAGTCCAGGAAGACTCAAGCCTGGGATGGCAAAGCAACCGCTGCCAGCTCCTGCACTGCAGCCATTCATCTCTGAAGACAGAGCTCCATTTGCATGCGTTCAATAGAGCCTCTTTCCCAGAGTCCAAGGAGAGGGCAGCGCAGCTGAGGAGTCCAAATCATCTAACCAGCATCTCTGCCGCCCTTCCAAGTCTCTCCCAAGACGTCCTTGGACGGGGCTCGAGCAAATAAAGGTTTTCATTGCTTCGAGACACGCAGGAAATAGCAGCGTTTGAGAATGCCCTTCGCGCAACATTGGGATGCAATGTTCAGGGGAGTCATTTCCAGCTGGAAATGAGAAAGTAACGCACACACACGCACATGCACACACACACATACACTTGCAAGCACATGCACACACACACACTCACACACATGCATGCACACACACACACACACACACACACACACACAGACACATGCACGTGCACATTCTCACACACACACAAACACATTCACATGCATGCACATACACACACACACACACACAGAGTCGCATGTGTATGCACAAGCGCACAGAAACACACATACACGCACACACATGCACATGCGCTTGCACATGCACAAACACCCACACTCACACATGCACGCGCACACACACACACATACACACGCACGTTTACACACGCACACACATGCACACAAACATGCACCTACAAGCACACACACAAACATGCACGCACACACACCCGCACATACGTGCGCACACAAAAAAATTCACACACACACATACACAAAGCACACAAACATTTATTATTCTCCAAGCAGCAGTTTCACATCACTTCAATAAGGCCCACTGAGCACATATAACCCCACCCCTCTGATATCACAATGTCTCCATCTGCCGCATCGGACAATCCACTTTCTGCCCAGGACAGAGCAGCATGTCTCTCCTGCAGCTAATTAATAATTAGGGGTGTCACAAATGGACCCCGGTCTTTGTGGCCATTAAGTTTCTGTCAGATGCTCGCTCTACCTCATTTGAAAATTTTCTCCCTTTAAGTTGAAATTACCATGCAGGCTCTGATTACCCAAAGGCACTGTCCCCTAATGAGATTCCCTTTAAGACCTTACCGCTATAAGGAAGCTTAGACAATCCACTCCGTTAGAGCAGCAAGATGGTATTGAACATCTGGTATTGGCTCTTGTCTGAGTGCGTTTCGGTTCAAGGTTGAATCGCACACCAACAGCCCAGAGGGGATGCAACATGTCACAAAGCCATACGTCACTGGCAATTATGGGATGCAATCAGTCTACAGTGCCTCCGTTCACTGGAAACAGTCGCAGTTTAAAAGGATTAAAGCACCAGGAAATGGACGTGCTGTTACCCTTTTACCATGATAAAGAGATTGACTTTGCAAATCTATAGTTACAGTATAGAGCGATAGAAATTTTTTCTCTAAGCGTGGACACAATTCTAATTTGAGTGCCAGAAAAGGACTGGAATCTTTGGCCCATTCATTCTTGGCACTGCAAGATACCATGGCTCCCATTCAATGAAAACACAATGCACTCTGTTCTGAAAGGAATAGGTCAATTTGATTGTTAGATGCCATTTTTCATGAATGTCAACGGCCACTAGTCATTTGAAACCACACAATGCAGTGTAATGGGCGCACCTAAGTTTGGCTACAATGGCACCTTTATGACTGCCGCAACTGGCATTGTATTTCCACACCAGTCCTTGTGGCTATAAATTCTACCGCCGTATGGCAGAATTCAGAGAGGAAATTGGGCAGTTTTGCATAGATGGGAGAGAAATTGTGCAGAAACAGTGGTGACAGTGACAAAGAAATAAACAGGTGAGGTGGTGAGGAAGAATTAAACATTAAATCTAATGTACTTCAATTGGCTAACGACATTTAATGAGAAAATCAGTTGATGCAGTCAGTCATTTTGTAATTAAGTTCACGAAGTTGGACCTTTTTTTCCACTGGGTAACATTGGAAAAATCTTCTTCTGATTACTTTCCCCACCTGGCTGCACAACAACAATAATTCAATACCTTTGTTTTAATAATGAACTCCTGGTGGACACGAGTATACCTTTTTGTAATATCTTAACAGAGAAGGGAAAGAATGTGAGCAAATTTAATTTAAGCTCTGTGGATATGACTAAACAAGATTTAATACTGAAAACCTTTGCAAAACAAATAAATAAATAAACAAAGACTGTCAAGGTTACTGAGTGATCCTTAAGAAAGAGCAATAAAGGAAGGGAAATTGAACCGGCTACATTAGTATGAGTTCATGTTGAGTTTATCAAGTGAGAACATGAATAAATTGCTAGTCCCCTATCAAAAAAGTCTGAACACATAAGAAATTACAACAAAGGATGTCCTTATCTGAGGAATACAAATGTACTTTTCTTGACTGACAGCGAGCAAGCTCAATGTCACTGGAAAACATACCATTTTAACAATGCAAAAAGTTTGCTTATGACTTGCAGATAGAAACACACTGAAGATATTGAGATGAATTTCAGCTATGATTTAGGGCCATACTAACTGTGTGCATGTGCTCCTGCAGGCAGACACCAGTTCAGCCTAGGCCCTATATTTGCAGCTATGTAATTACTAATAATTCATAATTAGCAAAGATCGGGAGGAGTCATAACTGGGCACTAGGACATAACTAGGACACAAAGTGCCACAATCGCCAATCCCAACTTGTGGAGGAAATAAGGAAACAAGCTATTAAAAAAACTTTAATTTCTTCTGTTGCCACTGACTATTGTGTAACATTACATATTTGCTAAAGCCTTTGCTATATGCTTTATGGCCGTTTCCATTAACCAGAGCTGATTTTCTGCTCCCTGCTGCAAGCAAATTTTCATTCAGCTGACGCGCGACGGTTATTCCCCCGAAACACTATAAATCACACATCCGCAATCCTGACAAAATAGAGTCCTCACAGACCTAATGATCGCTCGCACGTAAAAAAATCCCTGCCTTACTGTAGTGCTGTACTGTATCAATCAGTCAGCATGCTCGCCATATGTAAGAGCTGATGAATGTGGAAATAGAGGAGGGCCAATTTATCTTGGACAGTGCCATCTCGTGAAGACGGTTCTGCGGCTTTAGCAATCTGCAAAGTGGCCTTCACGGGGCCTACTTAATTAGTTTGCGAGGCACATCTCTACATTTTCAACTGTAAGTGGGATTTTGCGAACATCGTGAGCGTCAGTGAGGGGGAAAAACAGAGAGGAGAAGTCTTACTGTGACTTTTACGGTGACAGTGGCCATCCCTGGGGGCATGTTCCCACCACTGTCCAAGGCCTCCACCACAAAGGTGTAGGTGGCCCCTGAAGCGGAGAGGTTCTCGAAATCCAGCGCCTGCAGCACCGATAGCTGCCCGGTAACCGGACTGATGGAGAACAGCTGCCTGGCCTCCTCTGTCCTTATCCGGTAGGTGACGTTGGAGTCGAGGTCTGCGTCTTTGGCCTGGGTCAAACAAAAGAAAGTCGCAAGCTGAAAGGCTCTACATACACCAGATTAACACTTAACTGTTTCTACAAGCTCATAAACTCATAAGCAAGAAATCCAAAATGTTCTGGGAAGTAATTAATATGTGAGTCAGATCTGTTACCATGCAGTTAAAATTATGTTCTTACAACACTGGAGAGGGCGGCAGTTATTTCTCCATTTGCCTCAAATTGACTTAATTTACACGCTTGATCCACTGCACTTAACCTATCCTGATATTCAACAGAGAGAATGTAATATTCAACAGCAGCACCCCTCCCCCCGTGCACAGTCCCTCACAACGAGCTGCGCACTTCCCCTCTGGAATTAGCGATGTCTTATTGACAACGGAATCAAAAGTGAACCACGCCAGGTTATCCAGGCGTTTGAAAGCCTCGGAAGTAGCAGTCATTCATGTGGAGTGCTCAAAGGGTACCGCTTTACACACTGATAAAGAAAAAAAAAAAAACCCCTTCAGTGCCTTCATTTTCTAAGAATCACAGCCCATCACGGGGGCTTTCCCCCCGCCGGTGCCGGGAGGAACCGGGGAACGTGATGATGATGAAGATGATGACGGGCCTGTCGCCGAAGACAGATCAGCGGTCGCGCTGTCAGTGGCCGGGGTGTCACTCAATCACTCATTCAGGATGAGCTGCTAATAACAGCCTTTCCGAGCTTCAGCGGCGTAATTGTGCGTGTCTCCTCGTGCTCACAGGAAGCATTCGCTTCACTTGAAAGAATCCCGAACGTTGCGTCAAACTTACAGCGCCAACGGCAGACGAGTTAAATCTACTGTACCTAAAATCTTGTGCTCGGATGGACTGACGCACACACACAGGTGCGCTCAACGGAAAACGACCGTGGAACGACACGTGCCGCACTTCACATGTCAAAGCGAAACAGTAACCCATCCCGGGCCAGAAGAATGCGGTTCTCTGCTGATAACTGAAATCAATCTGAGTATCTCTAAGAGTCATGCTGGACAAGTGTATTTTTTTCTCGTTAAAGAGGATCGTGTTGCACCTGCGGTAAACTCAGACTGCGCGTGATGGCAGGGTTGGGCATCTGTCCCCTTTGCGTGGAGCTGATATCATCATCTCACAACCTCCAGGGTCTTAAGAGCGCCTAATGACCTGGCATGCTTTGATGCAACAGATGTTTAGACTGGGGACTCCCGCTGCTGGGGGGGAGGGGTTGGAGGGGGGAGGGGACGTGGGGGTCGGGGGGGGGGGGTGAGGTGGCACGGCAGGGCAGGGTTTACTGCACTCACGCTCAGCTGCAGGATGACCGTGCCCACGGGGCCATTCTCCGGCAGGCTGACCGCGTAGGAGGCCTGGGTGAAGACGGGGCTGTTGTCGTCGACGTCCAGCACCTGGACGGAGAGCGTGACGGTGGCGCGGCGGGGGTCCACGGCGCCGTCCGAGGCCTCCACCACCAGGTGGTACTCGCTCCGGGCCTCGCGGTCCAAGGGCACGCCCGTGAAGACGGTGCCGTTGCTGTTGATCCTGAACAGCCCGGCGTGGTTCACCAGCCGGTACCTCACCTGTCCGTTAACCCCCGCATCCGGATCAGTGGCCTGGAGATCACAGGGGCCGCAGTTATCCACACGGCCAAGAAGATTAATAAACAAAACCCACGGCCTGCTTCGAGAGAGAAAATTCCACAGGATGTATACCAAGGATACTCGGATCTGACCCTTGAGGCAAGTAGCACTGCTGCTTTTTCTCCCTACCCAATAGTTAATTGATTGATTAGTGCCACTGATTAGCCAGAGATTGAACTCACTAGGTGGCCCATGTTTAAATCAGTCATTATTAGAAAGGACTAATGAAAGCCAGCAGTACTACTGGCCTCAAGGGCCAAATTTGAGCATCCCTGATGTATCCCTTTCATCAGACGCAATATTATAGTGCCATCATTTAACATTCAAAAAGTCATGAAATCTGTACAAATTATATTAAAATATATCTATTTGAATATTCAGAATAATCCCCTGTTGTGCTGGAATAACCATTTTCATCTAAACACATTCTGGGTCAGAAACCTGGTAGTATCTCAACCATTCCAACACAGGAGTACCACACTCCATACTAATATGTACAGTTATGAAAGAATGCCCCATGACTCTTAGGTAAACCTTCCAACTCATAATATTTTACTTAGAAAAAACAAAAAGTAAGGGGTATAGTCATATGAAAAATCACAGATAAGAAAACATGGGTTTTAAGGGTTTTCTGACCCCTTGAGGGCCAAGAAGAGCTGCAATACTAATTCCCTGTTGAATACGACAGCTCATTACAATTTGGCCAAGAGCTTGAAAGTAGTCCTAATAGTTTCTGAAAAGCAGTCATATCTTCCTTTTCCTTTTTAATTACTGACGAAGAAGGAGGGAAAACCCACCCTCTGGGTTTTGGGTGCATTTCAGCTGGCACCGTGCCAGGTGACACCACAATCCTCCTCTCAGCCGGGGTCACAACACAGCGAAGTGAGCGTTTGATTGGGGTGAATCTGTGGCACTTACTGTAAGGTAAAGTTCAGCTTGCACAGGCTGGAATGTTAGCATTCATTGTTTGACAGAGGAATTAAATCTGCTGACCGGACCGAAGATGACCGGCTAATGAGCTTGTTGACTCTACCGTTGATTAAAATCAATCCTGAAACCAGCAGCTGACCACTTTAGGAGCAATTACAAATCAGAGCAAGCAACTCTTACACAAACTGACATTTGAGTTGAATACAAATGTGAGGGTGGACTTAGAATTAACGTTTCTTTTGAACATGTTAATAAAAATGCATTTTCATGAAACTTAAAGGATAGGGCATAGGTAGAATTAAGTATAAGTTAATATTAAATTTATAACTTAAATGATAACATTATGTCTATTAAAAATCTGTACCTTGGACACAGCACAGAGTACTGTACAATTAGTCATAAAATGAATGTTCATAGTCTAGAGACACAAAATGGCTGCCTTAATTTTCATTTTATATTTGTGCTCTTTTTATACTTTTATTCACCTGTCTTAGTACATTAGAACAGTACAGCAACGTAACACTAAAGTCACATCATTTATTCTCCTACAATTGTGAACATGTTTATGAATTCTCTGTGCCTGCATTTCAGAGTAGTTTATGTGATATCGACTTGCTTTAAATTAGCTTTGAGGTTCTTAAAAAGCAACAACTTGACCTATACTATACTATGCAGAAATACTATAAAATCGAACATAGCAAAGACTGAACTGTCAGACTATTTTCATACTGTGAATACACACAGGGTTAAACGTACATAGCTTTAGTTTTGTTGTACATCTTTAATAAACAACAACAAAAATTTTTTTAAAGCTTTTCTTTTACTTTGCCCACACTAAGAACAGAAAACTAAAAATGAACATTGTAATTCAGCACTTGCAGGCATTCAGAGTGCTTTTATCAAGCACTTAAAAAGGTCATAGCAATGAAAGCATTTATCTACTCGGAGATCAATTCAAAGTTAATTAAAATGGTTTATAAGAAAACCGTGTGAGCAGCTGTGCAGCACAATAGTGTCAGTAAACACTTGAAATTGCTAAGGTGTAATTACACTAGTGTGGAAGGCTCTGGTAAGGGCAGGCAGTAAGCTCTGATTTCTCATGCCTCCTCACGCGGCCTGTCTTGTAAATACAGTGACACGCGTTTCTGTGCTGATGAACGGAAAGGAGCACCTGGCTCAACACAAAGTGCCAGGCGGCGACTGGGCGGCTGATTCTATTAACAGGGAGATAATGAAAGCAAACAGAGCAGCTTCCGCCATTTTCCCCAATTAGCGGCTATATTTCACGCAACTTTTATCGCTCTGCTGAGGCGAATTCGAACACGTCCGCCCTCGAGTCGCTTCTTCGCATCACAAACCGCAAACGCAGCTGTGTTGACAGACAGCAGACAGGTACGATATTTCATTTGAGAAAAATAAAACTAACAAACAAAAACAACAACAGAGGAAGCGGTTAGCACCTCTTCAAAAAACGAAACAAAAAAAAAAACGCAGAACAAACAGCTCGTCAGACGAGAAGGTCGCACGACTTTTCCCAGCAGATGGGACACTGCTGCGATCAGTCACAGGCGTAATTTCGGATGTACAGTATGTCATGTACCTGCTAATGACCCAGCTCACATTTCGGGGCACGCAGCCAAACTCCCAAGTCAACGAACGAGGGCCGACGGACCGGCGCGTTTAATGCTGGCAGCGATGCGGCGTGTTAGGATCCTCAGCGTGACACGGACGCTCCGCGGACGTCCCGCCACGGACGAGGCGAGCCGCCGTTTAGGGGCCGTTAGTCTCGGACCGCGTCCAGCGCTCATGACTCACGGATGACTGACAGACCGGAGCGAGCGTCGGACCGGAGGAGAGACGGGGCGGGCGAGCGAGACAACCATCAATCAGCGTCGCTCCCGTCAACGGCCGCCGCCATTTTTCATCAGGACGCTGTCCGGGGTTAACATCAACCGAGCGATGCGAGACAAATCACACATACAAAAAATAAATAAATAAATAAATAGATAAAATAAAATAGGGTCTCGGAATCTACGAACAGACGCTCTCCGAAGATGTCTCATCGCATTAGTCTCCGATTATTTTTCAAACAAACTGGAGCGCTATTAATCTTAACCAGTAATTAAAGCTCCTTGGGGCTTAACGCAGCTGAACAATGCTGCTCATTATGGGATGTCTCTGAAGGTGACAAATTATTTAAATGACTTTTATTTAATTGGAAAATTGTAGACACACTAAAATAAAGGTATTGGGCAGGGCGGTTGCTAGGGGATACTGGGCTGCCGTTGGTTTCGGGTTCTTGGCAGCTGGTCATTGTGGTTCAGCGCTACGATCCAGAGAGCGTGTTGGACACTGAGGTCCCTGGCACCGTGCTTCCCCTCCACAAGGACCCCAAATGCCATAATAAGCCAAATGCCAGCCACAGAAATAGAATTGCAAGAATTACTGATACTTTACATAGCAGAAGCCAAATGGAATTATATTGTGCCAATTCCGAATTTTGCCTCTCAGTCAGATGTTACTCTACATCTACAACAGACTAATTGTGGTTCCACAGTGTAGGGTATCTAATTCACAATGACATAGCCATGCTTTCTGGGATAGTCTCATTCAAATCAAACCAACTGTTCAGACATACACACATGCTGTTTATATTTATATACGGCGACGGACATACCTTTACTTGACCAACAAACAAATTGGCCTCCTCTTCCTTCACAGTGAAGTTTTTGGGCAGAAGCAGGTCAAAGACAGGATCGTTGTCGTTGACGTCAGTGACCACTATTGTTACAGTGGCTGTGGAGATCTGTAACCAAAGAAAGTTACTGACATTTTGGAAAAAAAAAAAAAAAAGTTTTCACAACAGAAAGAAGCTGCCATTTGCTTTCCAGAAGTCACGCATATTCCATAAATAGACATAAATAGAGAATGCTGCATTGTGACAAGCCAAACACAAACAAGTAAATAATACATTTACAAATAATTCTAATTCATAAATCAACATCAACGTGTTAAAAAATGAAAATTGATCAAATACAGTTTCTGCCAACTTGCTAGCACTATAGCTCCTGTCAACAAATACAATTTACTGATGAATTTACATAGCTCTTGTAAAATGATGCTGTGTTTGGATTCAGGCTCAGACAACAAATAATTAAATTAAAATTTAGTTAATATTTATCACTTAATTTGCATTGTGGTGAGAATGCTATGGCAACAGAACCAGAACAAACAAGCATATCTCCACACATCATTTCTTGTGAGAATTACACAATGTAGAAATGAAACACTTCATCATAACCTTGAATAAATATATTATGAAGAAACACCAAACCTTCAGAACTGAAGATCATATTCTTGTACATGAACACTTATACAAATTGAGGTAATTATATGATGCTTTTAAAAAATGTAACTTTGTGAAGTACTGTCTCATAGATAATACTGACACATAATAAATGTACATCTGAACTTTCATAATCTTTCAAAGTTATTTTTGTGTACAGCACACAATTGTTGATAAATGTCTACAAGAACAACAAGCTGTAAGAAAAAAAGGATTGAATAACACAATTATAGTGATTCGACAGTTACTTCAGTCAAAGAGGGTGAAATAAACAGGAACATTACATGCTGCTTAGCTGTGAAATTATAACCTCAGTGCCTCAGTGTCTGAACAAACGTGACGTGTGACTGCATCAGGCGTCGGAATACACTGTTACACTACTGAACTCAAACCCAAAGGCAAGAGGGCAAAGACCATCGTAACCTTTCATCATAGGCCATGAAGGCCAGCTATGGATTCACCATCCACCGTAAATAAGGGTCCCCTGGCCTTGCAAGGAAAAATAAAATCCTGCTAGCGATGATACGGAATGAAGTTGAACCTATTAGGCATTTGGAAGAAGAGAAGCACAGGGCAACTGATACCCCCTAAGTTTCAGCCACATCAAGGACGCTTCCCGCCAAAACCCCAGCTTTTGTGTTTAAGACACATTTCACCATGTCCTAAACACAAAGAAAACAGTTCTGAACAATTGCACTGTATTCGACTGCTTTAATTTCCCAGCTGTTAGAAGGCACATGGGTTTTATAACAAAACCCCCTCAACACTCACAATCTAACAGGTTAGGCTGTTGGAGCTACTTTACGGTAGAAATCCAACTGCAAATGACCTAGCACTTTCACAGCTTTTCATAAATGCGGCAGGGTTCAATGAGTGATATTTTAAGCAATTTGCCTTATAGGAGGTGGCTGTCAGAGAAGATTTCAACCTACACTTTTAATCTGCAGCTGAACATGGGCAAGGGAGATTTACTTGTACAGCATCACACATATGATGGATTCACTCTAGACTTTGAAGCCAATTAGGTTCTCTCTAGCCTGGTGGTATCAAAGCAGATCATTGCATTAGGTCCGTAGCCATCATTTTGATGTTGATTAATGGCTTTCTGTACTTTATCTTGAAGAATAACCCCTCTGTGGTGTCCTCCCTCCCCTCTGCCATCAAATTATAAAGAAGGGCAAATATATCTTTGAAAGGTAATTACACCCAGGCATAATAGTGGCTTGATAAGAAAGCACTTCCAGAGCAACAAACATCAATGATACAAGTGAAATGGCAACATTTGACCAGGCTAATGGTCAAAGCAAGACTAAAGGTTACAAGGATTTTTTTTTTATGCTAGCATTAACATTGCCAAATATGTAAGCAATACAGTCTTTTAAAACATACTGACAACCCTAGGAAAAATCTGGAAGACCTTTGAAGTGGCACAGCACTACCAAAGTGGAAGAACAGATTTAACAGTTCTCTCGCTGACTAAATGTACCCAGCAGCCAAAAAAAAAAAAAAACTAACATGATTTCAAAATCATAGCCACGATTGAAACTACACTGCAAAAAGACATTTTCTTTAAAAAGAGCACTAAATGCACTGTGCTACAAAAAAGCATTTGCCCCCTTCCTAAATTTCCTCTATTATTGCATACTTGTCACACTGAATGGTTTCAGATCTTTAGACAGACTGTAATATTAGACAAAGAGATTGAGGAAATCAGTAAGCGGGGAAAATTCTTTTTCGTGGCACCGTAGCATAGTGAGCTCCACACAGCTAGTGATCTCCCCTGTCAGTCATTTCTCAAATACAAAAAAAAGAAAAAAACCATAAGGTTTTCAAAATGAAATTAATCTCACGTATGCTGTGCCCCGTGTACAGCAGATCAAAGAAAATCGTTTTAAAAATTCATAGTTACTTACCAAGTGACATAAAAATGACTCAAGAAAATAAAATGGTCTTTTTTACACTGGTTCCCTCATGGCAATTTGAAAAAAAACATATTACAAAGATTGCGCCAAACTGGGGATTCTTCAATAAAACATTATTGATAGGATAAGACGAACACTAATCTTTCGTAGATACTATTCAAATGTATTGACATAGGCTACACTACCTCACGGTCTGCTGTGCTTTATCAATAATGAAGAGGGGAAATATTTATGTTTCAGCCTCTGCCATATTCACTCTTATTGTATTTCTAAGAGCATAGAGTAGTTAATTACTCCCCAAAATAACCTCAAAGCTAATGTAAAAAGAGTGGATAAAAAATAAAACACTTTGCAATGAATGCACATAGAATTCATAAAAAATGCGCACAACTGCAAAAGGGAAATAAAAGGCTTAATAGTGTTTCTCTAGACTGGGGAATTCATTTTACTGTAACAATTTATTACTAGTTGCTGCATATAATGGCATAAAATAAAGAAGATTCATCTTTTATCTAGTAAGGTTGATCAGACCGATATCCCTTTTCTTTTACAGAGCTGCGTTCATGCCATGACTGCACACTGTCCCCTACTTGGAGTACGACAGAGTTACAGGTCTGTCTGCTTTCCATAATCCCACTAAATACCCCAGAGCCTCGGTCAGAGGTCACACAGGTCAGGAGTTCAACGCCCCCGTTGACCTGATTCCGTTCTAATCTTTCCCATACCTCACTCAACTGAACACTTAGGTTAGTCAGTTTGGTAAAAATTGGCCAATGGCCAACTGATCTTGAAAGGTCAGTGCATTTCAAAGACCTCTCCTGCACGCACTTCAGTTTTGCAATGAGTCCATGATTTCATGAACAAAGAGGGAGTGCTGTGGTGATAGAGCAGGGAAATAAACTGTCAGCCAGCAGTGGAGGGATTTAAGTAGTGTCCTCTGGTGTTTCACTCTCCTTTCCTAAGACAATCGCACAAGATTTCTCCATTAAAGAGGAAAGGATTTATCACCAAAGTGGGAAAAATGCCAATTAAACTGCCAATTAAGGTGACTTCTGATTAAATCGGGAGGGGATATTTAGTCATAAGCGCTTGGCAGGAGACAGAGATTTGTATTCATTTTCCACAAAGGTCACAACGTTCCCAAGTTAAACCTGCATTAAAATGCTGCAGCTGGCATAAATGACTCTAATGTGACACAAATCTGTCTTTGACACTTCTGTCATTGAGCTAGAGGTGAAAAGTAAAGCGAGGATTTGAGAACCATTAGTTACTACTTAGTCACTGTTTACTCAATACGTTTTATGAAATACTGATAGAATAGATGAATTTAAAATACATACTCCAGACGCACCAAGTGAACTCACTGTCACAGCTATTGTACATTATAATGCACTCTCATGAACCTTTCTTAACTCAGATTACATTTGTTGGGCTAAAAACAACTTATTTGGAAATACCATAGCTTAGAAGGACATTTAATAGTGTTATGCAATAGTATAAATGACAAAAAACAGGCAGGTTTTAAGTCTGGCATACATTCAATGAGGTGTATGTTAATCTTCTGTGAATCTGAAATGCAAAAACCATTAAAGTCATCCATCTAGCTAAAAGGGGAAGTATATAAATCTGTAGGACTTGCACTGGCATGAACTCCTTTATCATTTCGCTTCATCAGTTTTGAAGGAACCCCTTTTAAATACATAATCACACGTCTCTATGCAATACTCCCCAAACTGAATAACATAAAATAAGTCCACGCTGCATAGCTGCAATCCCCTCCCCATTCATTTATCTTTATTCTCTAAAATAATTACTTCCTGGCCTATGGAACATGCTTTGCACTGCTGCCCATTCTTCTCCATTTAGTTAAATTCCTTTTGTGATTTTGACCAGGGGCCCACCCTTCTACACAGGCCTCGGGAGCCCGCGGGGACACAGGAACATGCAAAATCTCGCTACGCCTGTTCCCCTGGCAGCAGGGGGACCGTACCCCCTCTGGGCGACCGTCGCCGGCGGTGATGGACAGGATGTAGTGATCTGTGGTCTCCCTGTCCAGCGCCTTCCCCAGTAAAAGTAGCCCTGAACTGTGAGGAGAAGAAACAAATGAGTTCAGAAAACTGTAAATGTGCCACAAGCCTTGTGTGAGAAAAAAATGCTCTCTTTCATTGTCTTACTGTGAAATTAAACATAAATAAATGAACAAATATTACATGAAACACTATACGTGATACAAAGGCTTCCAGTACATTAGATTAAACTATAAACATCACACTGAAATAAGGATTAATAAAAAAATGTCAATGTAAATATTGCATTAATAGAATTGTTGATTTTTCAGAGACACAAAAAATCTGTTTTTTTTTTTTGGTACAAAATGCTCTTGGCAAGGCATAAAATTAAATAAGCAGGCACTTTTTAAATGGTGGACATGTTCATTGTTTTGGTTTGCATGGCTCAGATTGATGTAGACATTTTTAAATCTCTTAAAGAAGCAAATATCCAATTTTAAATGAAATAAAAGGCGGGACACAGGCAGGTGCACCACACAGTGACATGCACACATTCCACCCAGATCTCTCCTCAGGGGGCAGATTATGCGTGGCACCATTGTCAATCACAGCATTTAAATCGCAAAGGAACTTGGACTGAATTACTTGGACATGCATGCTGCTATGATTCCAGAACTTTCGCAGGGCATTGATTCAATGTTTAATTGCAGGGGATTAATTACTGGGATTAAGATTAATTCCTGTCAGATTTACTTTCTAGTTTGTATTCAACTCAGTTTTGCAGTGCTGTTCCTGACTGGGGTGTAATTTAAAGCTAGTGTGATGCTTTGTCCATGTACGTGTGTACTTATTTTTCTTTCTATTCCTTTCAACTACAATTTGTTCTCCAGAGTTTGCGCTGCAGTATACAAAGATTTATGGGAAAATGCTCAGAGGCATTGCTTCAGTAATAGGTGGCTACAAATTATCCAGTATGTACCTTTTGCATTCAAATATTTTTAACTGCTATTTGTCAGGAATATGCTTTAAAAAATACAGGGAAGATCTAACATCTGTCTTTTCAAATTTTCTATATTATTAAAAAACAGATTTAATTTAGTATTCCATGTAATGATAGTAAAATGACATATATTGTTTCATTCTGAACTTAACCCTCAATTAACCAGCATGAGAGAAGCATTCATTCATATCTGTATAACAAACAGTCCTGCATGTGTTTTGGCCTGCTACACATTGCTTGAAAGAACAGCTAATTGCCTCATGTTTATTTATAAAGCATTATAAAGCGGCTAAGAAAAAAACAAAAAAAAAACAATCCATTTACACTGCAAGAACACCAATGATGATAATAACAGAAAATGAAAGATAATCATTCATAGCAGCTGCACAACATCAGGCTTTAAGGTTACAAATAAAAGGAAATATTTTTGAAAGAATGACGAACTATCAAATTATTGGAAGCTGGGGACCTTTCTCTTCGAAGCCAGAACAAAGCAGAGGTGACTCAACCGATTCAAATCTCTTTTTCTGCTCAGCATTCCTGAGGCTGAAATGGCCGACAATTGTTTGATGTGAGCCACTTAACCCGCAGTTTTGCGCTGGTTTCAATTCTTTCTAAAGAAAAACATATTTTTTAAAAATGTTTTCCGGTGTATTCTTTCATCAGAGCCTCTCAGTTCTATGATACCATTGTGTCTGCAGCCCGTCCTTGCAAGAAAAAAAAAAATCAGTACTCACACACTACAGTAAATGAAATGTTTGGCAATACCAAACCAGTAGGTAAGGTATTCAACCAAGGTATTCTTTTATGAAAAGGCTTGAGAAGTGGAATATCCTTTACTTTGAGAGCACCATTCCATTGGTATTGCAGAGAACCTTCACAGGACTGCGGTATTACAGGTAAATTTTACATCCGATTCAATGTGGAATTTGGAGTGGAACTGCCGAAGTAGCAATAGTCATTTCCAGAAAGCATGATAACATAATCACAGCAGGGCAGAAGAATCACAAATGCTTTTCTTGCTGCCGTACATTAGTGCCAATCATGTACTTTTTTATATAAATCACTTGAAAATCTGCCATTACCCAAGAATGAAATGTATGACATGTCTGTGATCATGTCACGATTCGTCTGTTTACCTGCCCTTCGCTGTTGGAAAATTACATTCCTCATGATGACAGAGCTTCCCTTTGAAAATATGTTCTCAAGCCAAAAAATAAAATCAATTTGGGAAAATAACAGTTCGACAAAAACATGGAAATTGACTGAAGAGGATGGGCCTCGATCAATCAGGGAATACGGCTTGAACGTAAGATTCACAATCTCCCAATACAATTGCTTTGGCCAAGTGCTTCAGTTCTATTTGCTTGTTTATTGAAGAAACACTAACAGCTCCAAACTTATTCAGATTTTATATTGTTTTCAGTCCCAGTGGTTTTAAAACCATGGGAAAGGTTAATCATGATCTTTCTTTTCAGATGTTGGAAGAATCTTGTAGAAAGTGAGGGCATCTCTTCCAGTGTCTCTAAAATGAGAGCCAAAAAAAGCAGTGGAGGCTGGGCTGTTTACATGTCCTCACAGAGGCTTTCACTCTACCCTTTCCAATATCTCTCCTCTGCGGCCTTCCACAGTGGAACCGACGACACTACATCATTTAATTTAATCTAACAAAGAGTTTTTTGATATTTGATATACAACGACCCAAACATATTTACCAACCACAGACCATTTTAGCTTCTCAAAACAAAAATAAAACAACAAAACCAACTTTATTCCGGTTTTCAAATAAGGAAATTACCAACTATATACTGTATTTGTATGTATTACTTGTTAATAATTAATTTCATCTGCAAAAGATCTCCTGAAGCATCTGAGGGCGCACTTGAGAAGGAACAAGATGAGGACTAGCAAACTCAGCTCAGCAGAGATTTGGGGAAAGGCTTCATTGTATCGGATACCCTCACTTTGACCTCACATTTCCAAAAACTGACCATGTTATGAGCTAAGACAGGGATTCTTTGGGTTGGGAATGAGTGTGTAACATACTCTCCCTCAACCTTCACATTACTCAAATAAAACAGAGCACTCAGTATTTGCACTGCACTACCAAGTGTACATGTGGTTGCCTTCGACGCACGTTGACACCTGATGTATCATGATGTCCATAATTGAACATACTTCATGATACATTTGAATAAAGGGTGAGTCAGAGTAAATGCATTTTCTCATTAAGTGGGACATGGACTCTGAGAGTTTTGGAATCCCTGCTCCAGTACATAGTCACACCTAGACATGTGTCAGATTAAAGTTTTAAAAGTAAAAAACAAATTAAAAAAGAAAAAAAGCATACAAAGTTCAAGGATTTTTCAGATCGAGTTGCTGGACACATTGATATATTCTTGCTCAGTATACCTTGTCCTTTGGAAATCCCAAGCCAACTATTCATTAATTCAAAAAGACCCATGACTGAGCTTACGTTTCTGAGAGGTTGAAGTTGTTTTCTGAATCACCGTTTTGGATGCGGTATGTGATTGGATCCCTTTCACGGTCCGTTGCCTGAAAGGAAAAGAACAAAAACAAGATAAATGTATATAATAACCGTGCAACGGTCCAGACATGCAATATCGACAGATGCAAAGAAGAAAATTCAGTCTGGCCTACAACGGACACCTGGCATTCATAACAAAGACAGAAACCAGGTCTGTTCGCAACAAAAAACTATGATCGCAACTGCAATTACTTTAATCTCTAAATTACTACTCTGAACGACCTTTCAAACTCACTGCACACGAACACTGTAACCTCTTCCTGGCACAATGGAGACACGTCAGCTAGGCGGGCGTCCTTCATTCGACACATCCGTTCAGAAAGGCCTCTCTTTACTCAGTACCTATAGCATGAACTGAGCCCAGCCAGCGTACAGGGATGCTATTGTGCTCGTGGTGCGTTCTCTCAGAGTGGTTCGACGGGGGTCTGGAGGGACGCCGAGGCGTCGGCAGGCCCAGTGGCCCCCGGCTCACCTGCAGGTTGAGCAGAACGGCCCCCGTCCTCATGGCTTCGCTGACCTCCAGGCTGTACGTGAAGGAGGGGAAGCGAGGGGGGCTCTGGTTGTTGGGGGGGAGGACCTCTATGTACACGGTGGTGATGGAGCTCCTGAAACGCAGAATGATGAGGGGGGGTTGGCAAGGGTTACTGATGTGCTGGTCACGCGCACCGCTGCGCCTAAATAATGGCGCCGGCCTGGATTCGGTCAACATGTCTTCTCAACTTTGAAAAAGCAAGTGTGACTTCCTCACGTGGTTTGGTGGAGGCAGTTTAATTTTGGTGCTGGCTTAACTTTGCAAAAACTGTGTGTGTGAAGGGGTGTCAAGAAGAGTGTGTGTCTTGGATACATTCTGTAAAAGTTAAGGACACGTGGATTGACCCAGAAACGATGATTAAAAAAACAAAGACGCTAGATGGGAAAGCTAGTTTAGTGGTTTAGTGTGAAGAAAAATGTCAGTCGAGTGTACTCACATTGTTTATATTCACATGCAAGAAAAAGGATTAGGAAAAGGTCAGATAAACATGTTAACAGTTTTGTTCAGTTAAAAGTTAACCATTCATTTTCATGTTGCTTAGTGTCAGTGAATGCATGACAAACTGAAAAAAAAGTCTGTAAAACAAAGTAAAAAAAAAAAAAACAGAATTGGGGAAGCTGTGACAACAGTCAAACTTTTGTTGATCAAAACACAATATTGAGGATCTTGGAAGTCTCAGCACTTTAGATATGTATTGCAGTGATAAAGCAGCAGACTGCATTCTCTTGAAATACCTGTTTATGCTACTTTATTTGGATGGGCACACTTTGTTTTGTTACTCTCCAGTGGTGTGCTATAAACCGAATTCTAGCCCTCTCTTGTAAAAAAAAAAATTGTGAGATGAACCCTCCCTGCTCTTTCCATCTTTAATCCCCAAATATAATGCACCTGGTGCTTCCCTACAAAGCTCTTTGCTGTTTTTTTTTTTACCCCATCCCCTGCTTTTTTTTTTGGAAAACCGATCGCACTGTCACCCGCTGCTCGTTTGTCATGCTGAGTGTGTGTGCTCCTCCTACATCTTCCTGTGAACCAGCGACTGTTTTCCCACCCTATGAGAAACAGAGCGTACTACAGAAGCTGTTTTACGGCACGCGGCTCACATGGTACTACAGAGGGAAGAGGCGAGAGTGAGAGGTAGAGAGGAGAGGTATTTCAGGTGTATGTCCCATTGAAGATGACTGGTGGGTGGCTGCAGAGTGGCTGCTTTGTACTCGAGCAGTGGAAACCTGAGGAGTCACAGCCAACTTACAGTAAGTCCACTCTACAACAGCAGCGTAGCCAGAAATGTTCATACAGTTTGGCCTGCTACAGTACGTGGGCCAGAACTACCTAACCGAATTTACAATTGGGTTTGGTGGTTCAACCAAGATAAATGGGTGGGTCAAGATTCTATTCTTTACATTTTGTATGTACATTTTTAAGGCAGCTTTCGTTTACTGCAAAACAGTCAGCCCTGCCCTGCAAGACAGACCCTCTTGTCATTACCAAATTGGCTTCTTCCTTCTCGCATACTGCCGTTCCACATATAATAGTCTTAGGAATTTCCCATTGCAGCTGTGCTGAGGAGTTCAATAGATGCGCGAGCACACACACTAAGCACCTGCACGGAATAACACAATAAACTTTCGGGACATGCAGAATCTGTTCCTATCACATGTTGTCGGGAGTTTTATTGATCCTGCGAGGCCGGCGCGTAGCGGAGGGCACAAAGGCGGCGTGATTAAACAGGGCTGGCGAGGACGCGTCTGCAGTTATTCTCTAAACCCCGCGTTCCCACCCGCCGAGGTGCCAGACGGAACGGTGGCGCTGATAATATTAGCATTGCCGCGGCGTTCGGTGCCAAGGCAAATCTTTCAACCCTCCCTGGTTTTATCGATTCGGAGGCGGAGGGGGCGAGCGAGCCGCAGTGGGGCCCGCGCTTGCCCGAACGCGACCGGCTCGCCAGCGTTTCCCAAAGCCCAAACACCACACCCGCTAACCCCGCCACCCCACACCCCATCCCACACTCTCATCCTTAATTGATTTACCTTCTCTGAGACTCGTGGGCGTTGTCCTCGGCCTTGACAGTCAGGGCATAGGAGCGCCCCACAGCCAGGCGGACCCCGGGCGCCACGGCGATCAGGCCGCTGCGGTTATTGATGGTGAAGTCTCCCTGACCGCCGGCCAAGATCTCGTAGCTTATCAGCCCGTTGGGACCCTCGTCCGCATCCAGGGCCATCAGCTGAAAGCAGAAGCGGTGAGGTTGCACTCTTTTCCATGTCTTTGCTGCTATGGAAACAGTCTGCAATGCAGTGCGTCCAGTATGATTGCCTGCATTTATATCCATAGTTGCCTGCATTTATATCTATAGCTAGCTGGATCCATAAGTGGACTTGGGTGGAATCATCAAACAGTCCAAAAGTTTAACACACAAGTTACATTTTGCAGTCTTATCAGCTAGGGTATATATCTCCACTCCACAATCCTTTTAGGATCTGTTAGGCTGATTAGAAACTCCTTGCTTGAATATCCACCTTATTAATATCAAGTGGCTGCCCGACCAAAGGTGAAACCATAAAACGTATAGCTGTAAAAACATAAAACCATAAAAACATATACCTAGTCATGCGCAATATTCTTCACGTCAGAATAGCACTTACAGTAACAGCAGAATTTTATTTTAGAGACAGTAAGTAAGACAGTGAAGAGAGTGAGACAGAGAGAGGGAGAGAGAGAGACAAAGAGACATAAAGACAGAGAGAGAGAAAGAGAGAGAGAAAAGAGAGAGAGAGAGAGAGAGAGAGAGAGAGAGAGAGAGAGAGAGAGAGAGAGAGAGAGAGAGCTGCTGACCTTCTGTTTCGGCTTCTGGCCCAGCATTTCTAAGCAACTGATGCAGATCATGAGCTGACCACAAATGAGCCATTACCCAACATCTTCCAAACCCAAATTACCAAAGAGAAAGCCTGCTGAGACTAAGGCCACACAAGACTGCTGCACTTATTAGCGATAAGCCATTAATAAAGGACCAACCTAATGCTATTACTCTAAGTAAGTGGTCTGTTTGCAAAAACAGTAAGTAGATATTGATTACCCGTAACACTGTTTCCCCCGGTTGCATGTCTGTGTAAACATCGACACTGTAGGAGATGTTGGGGAAGGTTGGAGTGTTATCGTTGGCATCGATCACTGAAATATTAACAGTCACCGGTGCACTCTCCTGGACCCCGTCAGACGCAATCATCTTCAAGAAAAAAACAAACAAACAAACAACAGAAAAACAGTACAATATTTAAATAAGCCCTAAGTGTTAGAAATTCCACAATATATGCTAAGAAAATCCCACACCTAACAAAAAATGTCTGTCTTTCTATCCTACAGAAACATCAAATATCAAGAGACTTTTTTGTAAAAATATGCTATTACCAACACATGAATTCACTGGAGAATCTCCATTTATTAATTGAAGATCAAATCCGTATTTTATTCACTCGAGTGGGCGGCAAGGAAAAAGAGGCCTTCCTGTTCATCATTTTGCTGGCCTCTGGGGACCTGTATGATTTTTCTTTTCAAGATCAGGGCAGCCATTGAGAGATGCAGATGGCACTTTCTCCCATGTTCATTATTTGTCAGGTGGAGGGTCAGGCAAAGGGGCCGCCGTCTGGAGGGACCTGGTTCTAAACATGACAGAGACGTGATGGAGAAGCACAAAAAGGGTCGGGCTTAAGCTAACCAATAACAATGAGACGGTTCAGAGACCTTGCGGGACCCATAAAAGGAACACAGGACAAGAGGTCTGAGCTGAATGAGGGATTTTAGGTTTCCGTGTCCCTATGAAATGGATCTTGTAAAAATGCTGATATTGAAACAGTTCCAGGAAACTAACAAATCACACAGCTGTCGACTGCGGCAATTCCCACCTTTCCCCTGATGAGGATTAGCCTGACCGCGTTGCAGCGGTTCACTCCCACACTCCCCCTGATGGGGATTAGTCTGACCACAATACTCTGGTCCACTTTTATCCCTGGCTTTCCAATGACTTCACAGTTTGAACTTGAAAAACTTACTTTATGTGGTATCCTGCACTTTTCACTTGCTTGCCACTACCCCCCCCCCCCAAATTGGAATCCCAAATTGTGCCAAGCCACCTGTCCTGTCCCATGTTCACGGAGCACTACAGGTGATGCCTGAGCACTCCTCCTATGCACTCACCTGTGGGAAAATAATCTATTTTACAACACACAGCTCACACAATACTACAGAAGATTAAATTATTATCATATTATAACAATATATTGTTCATCTGGCTCTATCCTAAAGTCAACCGTAGTTATTTTAGGCAGTCAGTGACTACTACATGTGAAATGTGCCTGTAATTATACACAACGGTGAGAATTTTGTCTCTGAGGCCTCAGCTGGCATGGATACCATGTCTTGCTGCTTTAATCAATCTCTGACTGTGAGTACGAGAGGCAGAAGAGATCTGGAGTGTTTGGAATGCTAACTCTCCCGGACTGGGTCCCCAGAGTCCGGAGAGAGGGAGCAGACTCCTATTTGCATTCAGAGAGGTATGAAGAATCCTTTTTTTTGTTGCCATTTTTCTCCCATTTTCTCCTCAATTTAGTTGTTATACCAATTCCCCATGTGTATCACGGTCCTGGTCGATGCGGTATCCTTCTATTGGTCTGGGGAAGGTGTAGACTACCACAAGCCTCCTCCGATACATGTGGAGTCGCCAGCCGCTTCTTTTCACCTGACCGCGAGGAGTTTCACTGGGAGAGCGTAACGCGTGCAGAGGTTCACGCTGTTTCCCCCAGATCCCCTCCCTGCTGAACAGGAGCCCCCACCAACCAGTAGGAGTCGCTAATGCAACGATCAGGACTCATACCCTCACCGGCTTCCCACCCGCGAACACTGCCAACTGTGTTCGTAGGAACGTCTGACCAAGCCGGAAGTACCGCTGCCGGGGATTGAACCCGGGTCTCTGCAGTGGTAGGCGAGTGCTTTTACCTCTACCTCTTTTACCCAGACGGCCCCAGAATCCTGCATTTTATGCAATAATTGCATGGTTGATGTGTCGGAATAATGAAATTCACCTATTTTGAATTACACCAAATTTAAAAAAGAAAACAGATATTAAAAAATTAAAAAGCACCACTATACACAGTAATGAATTATTTTGACATGGAAAATGTGTTGATGTAGAGGAATGTATGTCATGATTTTTAGCATGAGCATGAACACCTTTAATCTTCTGATCACAAAATAAAAATTGCATTGCCCGCAGACTCATCCAGCAATCTTATATACTTTAGAACAGAAGATTTTGATCTGAAAGCAGTGTTTTAAATAGGCTCCTTTATGCTATTTGACAAAGCTTTTGCTTTCAAAATTAGAAGTTTTAGGTAAGGACCAAACAAACAGAACTGTAGAATTGGGTTCACTTCTGAAGATTTTCGGTTTCCTGTGTGGTACTTCTCAATTTAAAAGCCTGACAAGAGAAGTGATATCACTGACAGAAAGGCTTATCCTCAGACACAAAAATGGGAGAACTAATTGACACTTCCCCTTATAAACCAGTGCATTCATCTATAGGGAGCTGCAATGTCCGGAGCATGGTGCAATTGTAATGAGCTAACACACACACACACACACGCACACACACACACACGCACACGCACACAAACACACATATACACATACTGTATGTTTTATAATAGATAATAGATTTATCATTTTAATTAAAAGCAACAAAACAATTGCTGCCCACATGATTACAAAAATAATGTAAACTTTGTAATTATGGTATGGTATACAAAATGGAATTCCAAGTAAATTTTAAATTTCTTGTAATAAAACTGATATACTGTACAGCAGATAAATTATATAGCAAATGCAATTATGATAGTAAAATTGTTTACATGGCATAGTGTGAATATTAATTTTTCAGTGAGAATGTTTCAGTGAAATTCTTTTAGTGCTGCTTTTGCTGGACAACCTTTATGGAACAAACTTTATGGAAGGTTTGATTCATCAGTTAAATAAAAAGACCAACATTTCCTTTCAAACTGGGAAGATCGCATCTCAAGGATTGCTGTATTTTCAAATCAAAAGCGTTTTGTTCCTGTTGGCAATGCATTTCCATGTTTAGGCATGACAAACAAAAAAGACATGGTCTGACCGCAAGTACAATCGAAGGTCACTCAAATGACAAAAAACTGCCTTGTTTGCAAATACACAGTATGCCTTCCATGGCCGTTCAGAACATAGTTGTGAGAAAGGTGGATTACAGAGGATTTTACTCTCTGCATAAGTATTGCTTCATTTACAATGAATCCTGTCTTATGTCTTATGAAAGATGCATGCTCAAGAGGTCTGCAGAAACAGTTAATGAGAGAGGCTACAGTATCACATTACATTAAGAATCTCCCATTTATCTTTTTCCACAATTTAATTTTTCAATGAGTGCTCTTACGCTGATTGCTTCTTCCTATACAAACAATCAATACAAAAACACAGAGCTTTTTTACTTTATTTTCCTATATATTGCTGTATGTGCACAGACAGGCACAGGTACGCACTGCACAAAAACACGCATGCACGCACACAGGCACACACACAACTGGAAGCCTTATCGCATAGGAATATGCAAACGAAAGAAAAAAAAATCAAAGGCTATGCAATTCAACTGAAGGGCCAGATAATGACACAGAATTTTCTAAATCTACGGCTTTGAAAGTTATGTTGATGCAGCGGTACATGCTGAGGTATGAAAGTGAAATAGAAATGTGTAGTGTCTAGGTGAGAACCACAAAATAAGATCTCTGAAAATTATCATTTTTATCTGCAACGTTTGTAGAGTACTTATGTGTACAGTTCAACATTCCAGAAGATGACACCCACAGTATGAGAGAGTGATCTATAAGAGTGAACAGATAAATACTGTACAAAAAGCGAGGGTAGTTCTTTGATCACTGAAAAGGCAGTGAATACTGTGTAAAACTGAGTTGTGAGTGTATCAATTTGTGGTTTGTTTGCAATGATGATTCCACTGCTCGGAAACTGAGTGAAAATCAAAGCGTGCTCATTGAAGAAGCCATCTTCCTTTTGAAAGGGTTTCAGCCCCAAAAAACAAAATTGACTCCATGCACAAAATACATGCTCAAAAGGAGTTTTCCTTACTCTTGGCATCTTTTAGTGATTAGCAGAGCTATCTGTGGTATTTTTAGTACAGCAATTCTATATTTGCCTTAATGCAAGGCACCGGGTGGTGGCATAGCCGGATTGTGACATCAGCTAGAGTGAGTGTGTCTGGTTCAAACTTACAGGACGCTGTTTAGAATACACAATCACGTATGTCGATGAGAGACCAATTAAGTTAAAAGTACAACAGAATAAGCGAGAAGCTCAATTTATGATAGCATAGGCTGGAGGTTAAAGGCATAATCAGGGATGAATATCTGGAACGGGTATACAAGGTTGCACGTTCAGTACAGCGGATGTCCTTTCAGTTGTGGCCCTGGAGAGCTACAGTATGGAAAAGTGCAGGCATGGTGGAGGAATGGGGGAGAGCTGTATTTGAAAGGAGAGGTCGTGAAGGGCAGACCGGAGTGTACCGCGAAAGCAAGTGGAAGGTCTTACCGTGAAGGTGTAGGTCTGCTGTTCTTCACGGTCCAAGGGTTTCAGCAGGGTGAGATGCCGCGTGATCCCCAGGGGAGTCACGGTGAAGATGCTGTTGTAGCTGTTCAAGGATATCTGCACCATGGGGTCTTTTGTCTTCAAAACAGGATTTAGAGTGGATCAGAAACATAATCTCATTCTCAGGCCATTACAGTCAAAAAGGGGTTTAGCGACATGCTAATGAGACAAAGGCGGACTGCGGTAATCATTGAAAAACAAAAAAAGAAGGAATTATTTTTCTTAAAATCAGAAAAGATGTTGCGTGTTCAAAGAACAGTAGGAGTGATCCATGACCAATGAACAGTAACCACTGGTTCATGCCTGCAGGGCCTGGTGATTCCAGAATCAAACACCTGATTTCTGACATGATTTAAAGGGAATGAGGGACATAGTCTCTGCTTGCAAGGTGTCTAGCTTATTGCTATCAGCCTGCTAGTGAAATATCCTCTCAAGTGGACAGAACAGGCCATATTCTAGAACGGAAATTGCTGATCAGAGAAGAAGCTTACAGTTGGATTAATGTAAGAGGGTAGGCAGCGTTTCACATTGGGAAATAATCACAGTGCTCCTCTACACACAGTCCCCAAACCTTTTTCCAGAGTGTCTACGAACAAGCTTCAAAAAAAAAAAAAAAAAATGTCACATGGCTTTCATTGACAGAAATACTCATGCACTCAAATTGGCTGCATCCAATCAGATTTCAGTGAGCCATGCCAAACAAAACCTACATTTCGACCACCGATACGGAGTTGTAAAGATTCAAGTCTGTAATAAAGACTACTGGGTACATAAGCAGAGTTGTTACTCTATGAAAAATCCTTACCTGCTTTGAATTTGGGTTTTGTCATTTCCCTAATTTATGAAGAGATGCTGCATGACATTTTTTTATGAATGAGGGATTAAATCTAAATTGGAATGAAAGATAGCTGGTTAACACTGCAATGACTGGCCAAAGGAAGTTCACGTTTCTCAAGCAACGAGAAAAGAGTCTTGGGGAGATGAGAAATATATCCACAAAGCAAAAACAACAACCTTTCTCTGGCATTCAGTGTGAAATAACAGGCCATACATTCAAAACAATGGGAAGTTTATAACATAATTAGGCATAATGATCTGTGCCAAGGCTCTCTAACAGCCTGCTGTCCGCGTTTGCTCAGGAAGATAATCATTGGAATATTAAAGCCTTAGAACAGGGGTCTCAAACCCGAATCCAGGAGGACTCACAGCCCCTGCTTGTTTTTGTAATTTCCTTCCAATCAGCACCCAATTTAGGCCTTGGAAACAAGGTGTGCAGACCCTTTAGCCAATCAATGACATAAATTAATCACTTAAGTTCTGGAACACATCAAAAAACAGCAGACACAGCAGCCTTCCAGGACGGGAGACAGAGATACCAGCGTAGAATATAATAATATTACAATATTAAGAATCCTTACAATATTACATATACTAGAATACTGCTGGATAACTGCACGTATTTCAAAATAAATAATTATAACAACAATCATGTTGATAAAAATTAATAATAAACAGAAAAACAGATAAAACAAATCTTCATGCAATTATTAACATTATTATACCTGAATTTAGTTTAAAAACAGGTTGCTGAAATCGAGCTCATTACAATCATTTGGCAGTAGTTCACAGTTCATTTAATTCATTTAATCTACGCTGTGTCTCACACATCAGCTCTTAAGCTTATTTTAACAGATCATTATAATCATGATACTAAGTCAGAGTCGACATCATAAATAACTGGAATTCTTAATAATAAGACCAAATGCTTACAAAATAAAATAAAGCCTTTGGTCACTTTTGGTTCTATGTGTTAAAATGATGTGTGAAGTATCTGTGTAGCAATATTTGTTTGGTAATACTGTATATCACAAGCGAATAATATTTCTTTTTCGAAATTCTTTCAGAAAACATCCATGGGTGACAGCAATACAAACAGCATAAGCCTGCCTGTTACAAATGTCTACTTCTGCACTTCTGTGAACAGGTGTTTACTTATTCAAATGCTTTTGAGGCTGCTAGAAACACATTCTCGCCAAGTGCATTTGAAGTTCTCTTTTCTTCTTTCTCCTGTAACTGCACTTGGTATTCAGCGCAATGATGAGCATTGCTGGAGCACACATTTATATGAATTCAGCCGATATGAATTCAAACCTTATCCCAACCTGTTGCAATATTGTTACCAGGGAAGTCTTTTCATGACAGCTTTCATTGCCTTCGTGCAATATCCGTTTGTGCATCTATTGTTCCTGCTGGCGTACTTATAAAACGCCATGCTTGCTCTACACAATTTAAACCCAGTCAGCTGCCAGGAAGCACAACCGAATTAAAGTGAAAATGAGTAACTGTGACAGACAGCACACATTTTTTAAAATTATAAAATGGACATGGCAATACTGAAAGCAAAACTCCCAGCCCCCCATTTGTCAGGTCACTACATTATGCCAATTTAATGTATTTTATCCAGGACTGCCACAAATAATTTTCTGCTGTGAAGGGTATGAGCAAATGTAAAGTGGCACTTCTGTGCAAAGTTCATCCTTATCTCTGCCATAACTGCATGTACTGTTAATTTATACCCAACAGCAATATGATTACAGTAAGCATTACGTGCAAAAAAGGAAATTAGCTTTCTTTGAAGTAACTGCATACACAGTAAAAGGAGCATAATTCGGCACAGCCTCACAATACTGAAGAACATCCGCAATCTAGTTCACGGTGGCTGAATTATGAAAAAAGTGAAATGACACAACTAATGGCTCGGCAAATGCACTTGAGTGGCTGGTGACAAATCGCCTATATAAAGGCTTAGACTCCATTTTCTCAAGAAAAAAAAGAGAAAAAAACACTGGCCCGTTTCCCTTTCTGCGTATGGCAAAAACAAACCATTTGTAGCATGTAATATCAAATGATCTTGTCAAACGACTGACTCTAATGCAGTTTCTGAAAGCAAGAAAGCATTTTACAACCCGCAGCAGGGGTTTTCAACCTTTCCTGATCCAGCGACTCTCAACCCAGGCTCAAAGGGGGACCTAGGACCCAGGAGATCCAGGGGACCCCCATTAAAAGTTAAAAGAGGTTATATAACCTACGGTCACAGGTTTGAATCCTTAGTTGGACACTTGCCATTGTACCCTTGAGCATAGTACTTAACCTGCAATTCTTCAGTATATATCCTGCTGTATAAAAGTATAAATGGATACAACGTAAGTGCTGTATACATGAATACACAGTAAATGCAATATAAAATATATTTACTTGTGTAATATAGCTTCTGCTATATGCCTGTAATGTAATATATTAAAAAAAGACGTTTTATATTTTGAAATACTTTCCCTAATCTACGCTTTGCATAGTCATTGCACATCACATCTGGCCGGGGACCCCCACAGTACCTTCAAGGACTCCCAGGGGCCCGTGGACCCACTTTAGATAACCCATGGCTCACAGGAATCTTCAACCATGCACTCATTTGGATGCTTGAATGCACTGTAATTGGTAGGATCTAATGGAATAGTAACCATAGTAACCCGGGCTGACTTTAATGCCCCCTACCTCTGGTGGGATAAGGCCACCTGCGTACAACCACTGCGGAGTCCTGGTCATACTAGGTGAATGACATACAGTAGAGGGGTTTGATTCTATGACTGTCGGTCTTACTCTACGCTCGTGGTGAGTGTATTTATTAGCTGAGCCACTTAGTACCCTAACATTAAAATGTATTCTAAAGTATTAAAAGCAAATGGGAGAGAGGGCAAAGCTTGAAGACTGCATTTATTCTTTAATCACAAATATGTGAGAGGCTTAAAGGCTTTTTTTTTGCCAGAAGGAGATACAACAGCTTCGTATAGCAGTTGTAGAATTAGAATGATGTATGTGAATTTTTACATATAAAACGTTTCATACACCTGACACTTTTTTTAAAGTTTTCAGTATTGAAATTTCACTCAGAGAATGCTGAACCATAAGTTTCAACATTTTGTCATAAATTGACAGTATTGACACAGTATGACACAGTATTTCAATTTGATTTTAACCAGAAATTAACGAGAAATGTCAACAAAGATAGAAAAAAATGAATGCTAACATTCCAATTGAAAGGTACAGCTCTGAGTAATGTTTCAGTATGTCACTACTCACTAATTTATCACTTGCCAGGTTTATGCCAACAGTAAGTGATAAATATGACATGTGATATCAGTAATGTCACATCACTGAAAAAAGACACAAACACACCAAAAAACAATGCAGAAACAAATCACATTCATTTTCATGCACTGCATGAAAAGATTAAACATGCAGAACAAAAAAAGAGGAAATACTGAAACGTTAAAGTAAATTAACGTTAAAGCAAATAGCACACACCATAGCAACCCTTACTGGACATTACATTACTCTAACATAAAGCAAAGATCACTCCTGTAATTAGAGTACAAACAAAGTGCCTAATACCTACAGGTGTGGCATTGCGTGAAAGCTAAAACACAGAGACAAAACATATGGTACGATTTAAGGACAATGCTCAAACCTATCTCAAGTCATATTTGTGAGGGATCGTGTTAAACAATGTTTCACATACAAGTGTGGGAAATCATTTCAATACTTTCCCTTCTCAGGCGCATTGTCAGACAATGAATGACACAATGTGAATGAAACAACTGTCTAATGCATAGCAGTTGTAGAATTTGAATTTCTACACTTTCTGTGCTAAGAAAAAATAAGAATGAGTACAAGAAAGAATACATTAAAACTGCAGCATCTGTTTCATAGAAAGTTCCGTTAAGAGAACATAAATATTCAAATACTATATTAAACCTATGCACGATTTTGAACTCAAATAGTACATTTTCATTTTCAAAAAGGAGATGAAAAACTTCTCATATGATCAAATTCATGATTACAATTTATTTTAGTAAATTGTAAAAAATTATTTTCAAAAATAGAGTTTATTCTGGCATCTCTCTAGAATGACCAATATTGAATGCCCCAAAGCGCATTGTTATTCCTACCTCCTCAATGTCATTATCCAAGGCAATGATGCTGAGGGGCGCGGTGAGATTGGAATTGCTCGAGATAGTCGTCCCCACTGGCGCGGACTCGATGATGAACCCCTGATAGGAGGACACGTTGAAGTACGGGGCCTGATTATTCTCATCAAGGACCTCGATGTGCAAACTAGCAAACGCTGGCAGGGGGTGCCCGTTGTCTTGCTCCGCCTAAAAGGGACAGATTATGTTTCGTTAACATTAAGAACACGCAAACACGCGTGCTCGTGAAAGGAGTGTGAACCTCATCCTCTTCCCTTTGATCCTGATACATTTCTTGTATGGGCAGCATATTTGAACAGCTGAACAGCATAAAACAAATCTCAGATTATTTTGCTGGAATTATTGATCAGATTGCGGGTTGGACTGATTCAGTGACTAGAGGTTATAAACTTTGCGTGGATGTTAAAATTATTATTATTTATTTATTCCAGAAATACTACTTCTACAGCATCAGTATCTAACTAAGCTACATTCAGCCAGGAACTGCACAATCCATAAAAAAGATTGATCACTAAGACATTTAAATAGTCAAATGGGTCATAAATAGTCAAATAGTCAAGGCTTTCAGCAGTAGCACCAAAACTACTAAATAGTGTCACTATTTTATTATAAGCAAACAATAGGGAATTTATCCAGAGGACAATCACTTTAATTAAAGAAACAATGTTTTATCTAATTATAAGTACACTTCTGCAGTTACTGATAAGGCATTGTGTAGTTATTTTTTTCAAGCTGGTTTGCTAAGATATTGAGATGATAATTGTGTAAATCAGTGTAGGATAATGACTTCCTCCCAGTCATTCCAAAAGCCTTTTCTTTAACATAGCCCCAATGCAACACACAGTACAATCTAATTATACAAATGTAAGACAGTTATAAGTACTAATTATAGACAGCACAAATTAAAATTTCTCAACCAGCTGTCAGCAAGCAATTATCAAAGCTTTGGGTCAAGTGCAATGACACAATAAAAAAATAAAAACAAACAAACAAACAAACATCATACAGTGGGTTCGAATAAACGTAATAGATTTAAATATCAAGAGCACACGTGACAGCACCACGCCGACCACTGCCAGGAAGTGGCCGTACAGCTGACTGCACATTCCCAGCCTGCCTGAGGCACCATAGACATCACATCCAGCAGATGGTAGCCCCCTGACCTCTGTTTACACACGCCGGGATATCGCACAGACCCCTCCAGCAGTTGTTTCAATCCTTCCGTGCTACCGGGCTAGAGCCGGGGGTTTGTAACCAGTACACCTGCTTCGCTGTCGCAGAGGGTTTTTCACGGTGCGACAACCCAGAAGAAGAAGGCTGGGTGATCAGCAAATTGTACATTAAGCATACTCACCCACACTCATCTTATTGAAATGGCATTCTACGGCAACTTATATGTGCGCTGAGTGGCGTCAATGGCTTAATGTCCTCTCTCGCTCGTAGAAGGAAGGATCGCGGCTCACTGAAGGGAATTTGAATGAATTCACAAGGCCATTGTCACCTGCAATGCCACTGTACCGAGTCCTTTTGAAAACGCACACCTTTATTTGATCTGCTAGAGGACATTAATGGACGTGGAACCGACGAGAGGGAGTAGAAATAATATGAAACGCTCACCGTTCGACAAAAGGATCAAATGAATACGATTAACATGTTAAATCCGCACAATCCCATTCTTAAAACATTAACTTCAAAAAAACCGCAACTGGGTATGGCAGATAGAGGAAAGAAGAACAATATACGCAACAGTCCTAATGGCCAGGCCCTTTGAAACTGATACATAGAGGGAGGGACTGGCAAATGGGGTTATTTTGTCTCCTAGTGTATCTAGCAGCTGGTGAGAGAAGCGCACTCTTTCTGTGGCAGACGAGTCATAGTTTAACTGTCACTTTCCATTCACCCTCTCCGCCAAGACTGGCATTTTGGGAGAGCTTGGTTCCATTTCCAGCGCCGGGTGGGCGGGGGGTCAGGCGCTGGCAGAGGTAGGAGGGCCGGGGCTCTCGCCCTCTTCCTGCCCCCCCTTGTCGGCACTCCGTCACGCACCCACCTCCCCCCACGGATCAGCGACCGCTCCACCTGGCTCCTGATACAGAGTCTAAGTGTAGCGTGATGGGGCTCGGCTTCTTCACGCCGGATCCGCGCGCAATGGAAATATCAGGCGCCCGCTTCGCGTGTGCGCTCTGCGGATCCCTGAGATCGCATCGCGTAGCGCGCGGCGGCGTAATCTCCATTTCACCGTACCCCCCCCCCCCCCTCTTTCCTTCGCGCCAGCGGTACGAAACCCACAGGAGCACGCTCAGCCAGATAAGGCTGTTATATCACACGCAGGCTGATTTCTACACTTTCCCGCTCAATGCGAGAAACCCCCCAGGCACGCGGGACGTTCTTTACGGTTCGTCATCCTCCTGAGTTCGGAGAGACAGCCTTTCACGGCTCTACGCACGAGTCGCCCTGATGACGCTCTGGAGCCCAGGCATTCCCAACCCCGTTAAATGATTTATGGGAAAGTTCTTAGGACTAATAAAAAGAAGGAGAAAAACAAAAAAACATCAACATTCTTGTCGCCGTGTGTGTCTCTGACCCATTTAAAGTACTATTATTACCTTGATTACCAAGTCAAATTTGTGGTACAGGTCCCTGCTGATCGGCTTCAGGAGATGGAGCTCAGCTGTGGTCCGATTCAGTGTGAAGTACTCTGTGTACGTCTCCGGTTTGCCTGAAAAATATAAAGAGACACTGAAGAAGAAATTTCAGGGGTGTGCAGACTGTGAGTACTTTATCATATTCAACCTCAGCTCCGTTACGACATTAAAGTACATTTACAACGTGTTCTGCACTGATTCTTACTACTGCAGAACTTTGAGATAATGAATTGAATTCAACATTCAGTTAAAAAGCCATGTGTGCACATGCAAAATTTTAATAATACGTTGCGGAACATCAGATGCTTGGAAGTTTCCGGAAATAAAGAAAATTAAACCAATTGCAGAAACATCGCTGACGCCAGTCCCCCATAATCCCCAATGATTGCTTGACATGTGCGAGCGGGGGCAGGGAAGCGTGCCCCCCCCCACACCCCCCCGCCCCCCTGAGCCTCGTTCTCCCTCTCGACAGGTGGCCTGCACCCCGTCGGCCCGCACAAATGCATTCCATCCCCTCCGCACCCCACAGTGACTGAGCGGGGCTGCCTCTCTAATGCAGCTCTCGCAGTAAATTGTTCCTCTAAAAAAGCCGGGGCCGGGGTTTCTGCGAGCGGTGACTGATTGCAGACGGCGGCGCGTTTGACAGGCACCTACCAACGAGGATGGAGTAAAGGACGCCCGGCCGGTCCGACGGAGGCTGGATGTTTCGGTCCTGATCAACCGCTTGAATGGGAGGAGTGACATTAACGGGGTTCACTCTGCTCTGAAATAAAAGAGGATGTTTTTTTGTTTTTGAGTGTGAGTGTGAGTGAGCTACAGTCAATGAAACACATTTGCAGGAACTGGAATTTTCGTTGTACACCCTGAAATAAACAGCGACTTTCCTGGAGGAGTCGTTCTTGGGAAATATCGCCATCTTAAAAAAAAAAAATAAAAAAAAAACCTAAACTTGGCATGGAGGAGTAACTGCATAATGTCGCAGATGCCAGTGTGACTCCATTCAAGAAAAGCATTCAAGCAAAGAGCTAACACTGTAAGCTAGCATTCGGATGTGTTAAACAGTCCGTGCCGTTTTTATGTTTTTAGCGCAACAGCATAATTCAGAACAAAACACAGCATGTGAAACGTGATATCAATTTCAGCAGGCTGGGCTCGTGACACCTCACTTCCGATTTTCATTCGGGACACGTTTCAAATGTTAAAAAATTGGGTATGGACCATGGGAGAAGGAGCACAGACAGGGTATCGAAAAAATTCTACACAGGACCAAAGGAACTTTTGGGGCTCACTTAGCTATCTGAATGTACCTGGAAAGAACTCCTATCTCATTCTAGCTCGCATGAAAATTTCATGACACACTTGAAAGGTGATCAACTGCGAATTTAATCATGGTGGCCTTCTCCAGATAAGAGCCCTGGTGAATGTAAGGCTGCATGTAATTCACGGCGGGGTGTACAAACAACAGCAGGAGCCCCTGCTCCCTTAAGTGCATCTCGCCACGACATCGCTGCGACGAGCACATCCACCCATCTGCACACGGGCACGCAGAGACACAGACTCACGCTAGCTCAGGAGAAGTCTAATTCAGAACCAAGCAAACGTCAAAAAACAATACAGCTCGTTCAGACAGCACAGTGCATGCGGCGTACAATTGTATATCTTATTTTTCAAACTTATTTTAACGAGGAGAGCTTTCGGCAGCCGAATAATTCTCAGTGGCGAGAAGCTAGGTGTGATGCGTGGCGCACCGAGACCGGTATTGGCCGTTGTGAGTAAACCCTTGGCCGTGCTTCGCGGTATTCACGCGCGGGAGTCAGGCGAGACTCGTATTCGCACCCGCGATCCCAGGGAACGGGCGCTCTGCCACGGCGCACACTGAATAATGCTAAGTCTGCATGTCTATCCCCACGGCTACGGATGGTCGCAGATCACCCTGATCCTACATGTAATTAGGTTTTCCCAGCCACGAGAGCCACCTATGAATACCAACATACAAGAGGACCCTTAAAGGAGAACTCCGGTCAAACAATTCAAATTCGATACGTCCGATGATTATGTACCAAATGCCTGCATGCATGATGGAGCGGCCTCAGTCGTGTCGTGTGTCCCCCCCCCGGAGGTGATGCAGATCAGCCTCAGTGCTGCTGCTCACAGCACATTAACACACTGAATGGAGAAAAGCAAACCTAGACTACCCAGCTTCTTCCATGGAGAGTGATATGAAAAATGACATACATTTTTGTAATAAATCAGAGGGGCCACAGCACTCTTAAATTTAGTAACTATGATGTCCTCTGCAGGTGTGTCTGAATGATGGAAATCATTCATCATACTGAAAAGGTTAGCAATAAAAAAAACAGTAAATACCACCTTCAGCCTAACTTATTTTTATATCGCAATCATTGGGAACAAATACTGACAATGCTTCAGAATTCAGAAATGTCTGGTAAGAAAGAATCCCATTAATGAATGCACTGTACAAACATACTGTGTGTGTCTCGTGATTATTCCATTGTTTGGAAACAAAGGAAAGCTTGCACTTAAGCAAATCATTATCCATTAAAAGGATTTGTAAACATCATCAGTATTTTTTTTCTCATTTGTCTGACATTTCACTCAGTTTGTTTTGTGAGTAAGATAATGTAATAAAAAGCACTTTTTAATACAATGAATCAGTATAAAGAGAAACACACCAGGAGTGCTGTTAGTCATAGCACAATGGCCTTTCAAAAAGCCATGCAGCTGGAATATGCATATCGGAAGTGAACAAAAAACTCTTAACAACACGCAGACATTTTTTTTTTTACACCTGAAGAGTATTTGCTATTTTAACTTTGACAGTAAAAGCAGGAATAATTTACAAAAGAGCATAACGGACATGCACTTCAGCGGTAATTAAAGGTTAACGGCATTCCTACCTTCCCCCTCGTGTTCACATGGCTAATAACCGCCACTCATACCCAGCCCCTTCGGTCAAGATTTATTTCCTCGACTTGCCGAGTAATCCTCATCCCCAGCAATTACAATGACTGTGTCAGCTGTAAATCAGACTCCCCCTCCCCCCCGAGTCTTCACAGCAAAGATCAGCTGGGAAACCCATTCAATCAGCCATTATCTACAGGTATTTTACAACAGAATGGTCATGAAAAACCATAAAGGCTCATGCTACAATAATACCTATTAATATGGTAAAGGGTGTATATATATATATATTAATTCATTCTGACAATCTATCTGACAGTCTGCCAAACATAAAAAACATGAAAATATTTTACTCCTTTACACAGGTCAGGAATATGGCTGTGTTGTCTATCAAAGGGTTTAAAAGTTTTCACAGTATGAAAGCAATTTTACCCAAAAATGTGAATTTCCTGTTTTCTTCAACCCACAATACATATAAACATACCATATACATATACAACATACAACTTTTCTATAAAATATTAAATATCACAACATTAATGGTAACATTAATCATGTTACCATTACACTTCACACCAAAAAAGAGATTTCCAATGGCTTTTCAATTTTTACTTTTAAGATTTTAAACAAGAAGGGCAGAAACAATTTTTGGCTGGACCGCAACAGCGGGGCCAGCCCTACAAACACGAATGTCTGTGACTGAGTGAGTGACTGAGTGATGAAGTTACACCATTGGTCGGCCGAGTTATGATGTCACACCATTGGTCGGCCAGTCCAGCCATATACTAGGTTTTAACCTGGTCGTGTTTTTCTTTTAATTTCTCTGGACTGAAAGTCATGATTTTTGAGTGGTTGCAGTCACAGGAGAAATAAATGACTAAATGGGACACCATCATTTCAGTAAGTTCCACAAAAGCCTCCTTTCATTAGTGATTATTCAATCATTCATGTTTGAATAATACTTTACTACCATAAAGGTGTGTGGAATTTCCAACAAGGTGAAGGTGAAAATGTTAAATAATTAAATGTTGGTCAAATTTGACTTTAATTACCATGAAAGGGGAGAAGTCTGCATTCCAACATTTTAATATTATAACATTTCCCTGAAAGTGAACTGCATATGTAATCCTGTACTCTCTAAGTTTCCAAAAGAAGGATTTTGTTTTCTTTGTTTTTGGGCTGAGAAATACCATTTTTCAGCATCCCACTTCAAACTGCTCATCTATTTCTAATTACCGAATAATTAATGCCTGGAGAGTGAAACTGATGAAATACTAATGTACACTTAAGGAATGGTTGTGAAGTGGCTTTTATAGTTGCAATTACTGAAGATGAAATCACAAGAATATTAAGATATCTACCACTGCGACCAACCCCATTCAGCCACCATAAAACTTCGGATAGGAAGGAAAATACAGCAAATTTCTTAAACGCCTGAGAATTGTAAACTGTTGTTTGGAAAAGTGCTGTATTTTGCCGCTATTAGCAGAAGCCAAAACAGCAATGCAGCCTTTCTACGTGACCAATTTTCATGAATAATTCTGGCATGCTAAAGTGTTTTGTCTCATAAATGGTAGGGTTAAATGAATAATTATGCTCGTGGAGTCTTGGAACATAATGCCAGACACAGCATTATAAGTTTAAAAGTGTTTCTGAATTATTCAGTTCTGTTGATATACAGCCCACATTATTTCCATACTGTATTTTAAAAAATGAGATGGATGGCACCCCTCTATCATGGGAAGACAGCCAGTGGACTGTCTAATGAGATGCAATGTTGCTGCTTTGGTGCCAGATGATGAGTAATATGAATAAATATGTGTACTTTTCAGTAAAATATGCTATTATGTGCGTGTGCATGCATGACCGTATGCCATAAAAGCTACAGTATAAAAAAAACAATGCACACATCTGCCTCGTTCTTATAGTTCCTAGATGATGCATTCTGTATTACTCAATCACCTATAAACTGTCGAAAAATGATGAATCAACCATGCTCCCAAGTGAGGAGACATCCTTCCACAAGACTCATGATATCATAACATCTAGCTGCTAACTGACATCTGTTACCACCTTGAGGACACGGTAAAACTTAGCTGTCACAGGCTGTACCCACCACCCACAAGTGGAAGTTAAATTATAGCAGTTATAAATTCAGTTGAAACCATTCTGTATCTTGTATAGTAGCCACCTAGGTTAGCTACCTTGTAATAACAGGCCTCCATATTGCAGGCTCTATTCACTGATTCAATAAAGTTGGCCCATCATCTCGTTTACCATTTTGGACTTCTCAATAGACTCATGCTATCCTTCCTCTGCATTGTAGCATCTGTATTCTCTCTCATGGGTCACAGTAATTTTCTATGAGTGTTCTTGTTAGCCACTGTAGCCCACTTTTGAATTAGCCCACAAAATTAACCCACTGGTTTTGTTCAGCAAAGGCAGTTAACCTGTTTTTCACCTGACTGCACCTCCTCACTGTTAGGAAAAACTTTTCACTTTCACTCTGCCGACTAACTTGCTAACTACAATGAAATGTCACAAAATAGTGCTAGAAATCCCATTTTTAAAGAAACTAGGCTGCTCTTATATCTTCAATGTTTGGCAGTAAGGTTTAACTTAAACAGACATTTATCAATGTGGAAACATGCCAAGAATTACCCTGTGGCACTGCTAAGTGCCAATCCCTCCTCTAACAAGGGAACAGCCCCAGTGAGCAAAAGGCAGAATCTAGATGTCTAGAGGGGTGGAAATCTAGGCTGAGAGATTTTGACATAGACTAGGATAACCACAATACAGCTCAGGTTTTACCCGGATATAGCCGGGAAACATCCTAGTCAGCTAGAAAACTTTCACTTTTCAACCACAAGTAGCTGAGTTTTCATTTGAATGCCTGACAAAATTTCACCAACTTCCCACCTCAAAAATGTTCACAGGGGTAGCTCAGTCCCTGGTTTCTTGCACTGTTTCTCACCTATCTGTTTAAATGTACACATGCTGCTCTACATCATACACGTGAACTTTGTGTGATAACAAAAGGACATTCGTTTTGAAGATGGACCAACCGGCACTGGTCCATGTTTTTTAATAGCTGCAAGTTTACAGTGAGTTTACATCTGTGCTTCTTGATGTCACAAGATCCAATATGTCATGACAGTTCTCCCTGCTGGGAGCTAACTCCCACTACACTGCGGCAACAGCAGTGCCTGCCTGCCGTATTTCACAAACAGTCTGCCAGCAAAAAGGTGACAAGGGAAGTGATTGACCATTCAATCAAACTCGACCTCTCATATAGTGTGTCTCACTACTGGGTTTTCAGTCAGTCATGTTTACGTTTCAATAAGCGTACCTCTGTAGTTTCCTCTTACAGGAGTGGCGAGGCCAGCTTGTGATGGATCTAGAGCCAACATGGACAGTCCTCCTGTTTGGCATGCCTTGCCTGCTTGTGGGGCACCAGGCAGCTGTACCTGCACCCCCCTCCCCCCCTTCTTTAGTGACCGCTGAGCCGTCTCATGCTGAGTCTCTATCCCCACATCCCTTGAGCTGGTGCAGGGCTCGATTATGGGGCTCATTATGGAGGGGCAGGGGCGTTCGGCTAAATATTATAGACTTGCTTGGTGACAGGTTCTGGAAGACATCTGACTTGTTCACAATCGGAAGACCTCAGGGACACCTAATACCCAATTTCAATAAAGCCAAGTCACAGGCAATTTGCTTGTTTCGCCTTCCAAGCCAAAGCATGCTAACACATTTTCATCTCTCTATCGCTCTCGCTCTCTCTCTCTCTCTTGCTCTCTCTCTCTGTCCCTCTCCCTCCCTCGCTCAGAAATGTTCTCATTCTCATTCTAAGTCTGTGTATGGTTATTTATTTTATTTTAAAAAAAAAGTTTTTTAGCTGTAGCATCTGCATCTGTCCTCATGTGAGTTATTCTCCAGGGTGTTCCTGACCCAAAGTATGATTAGTTTGTTTGCTCCTAATTGCAGCATCTGCCACAATCAGAGCATAGCTTTTGGGGAGCTAGATCATTCCATGAGAATACCTAGTTGGCTGCTGGCTATTTCGTGCAGGGTTAATAAAATTAGGTTAAGACAGTCTGTGACTCATCGACACACTGGATGCAAGTAGTCCCATTATCCCATTATTCCTTGCTGGTACCAATGCGTGTATATTGCTGCATTCCAGATACCTTGGAAACTCGTAATTACCACCTTCAGACCAGGAAAGATACGTTGGAGCCATCAGTTAACTCGGAATTTCAAATCAGAAAGTCGGGTATCAATTCACAGGTCCGGGTCGGCAAGTAGGAGGAAACTGACATCATTCAAAATGGCTTAAAATGTGAGCATACACAACAACGTGTAACAGGAGTTAAACTTATTTAACTCCTAATATCTATGTTACTGTACCCAACAAACAGCATATGCTATAAAGTATCTCTGAAGCTTTTGCTGCTCAGATGGTTTTAGAAAATGTCAGTGCTAGCATCAGCTTCTTGCCAGCTGCAATGTTACTAACGGTTGCTGCAAAGTAACCACTGGAACTCTCCCAGCACGTAACTCTGAGCACCCATGTTGGAGCACATTCCCATGGAATGCAGCACATGACAGTCTTTCATAGCCCGGTTTCATTAACGCTGATATTTTGCGACCCCCCCTTTAAATGCATTCAGTCAGACGGTTAAATGACTTGATGAAATCCTCTCAGTGTAATATTTCCAGAGTGCTTCTTTTTGCAACAGCTCACTTTCACTTTCAGCGGCTGCCTCTCTACATAGTGTAACAGTAGATAATGGAAGCAGGTACCACTGTTCCCAGAGTGAAAGATAGCCACCGGTCCACCGTGTTGTTTTGAGTCGGTGCGTTCAAGGAAACCACGGAAGATTTATGCGTGCACTATCCTTTATGGGACACATGATATACAGTCGCACACGTGCGCGCACACGCACCGCAGGCTGCCTCATAGACAAAATTCACATCCTGACTGCCACACAACGCACTTTATCATACAACCCAGAGACTGCCGTTCGCTCAGAAAAGGTTACTTTGTTAACCTTCTGTTTTTTTCCCCTTTTCTTTGCCATGACTAATAATGGAACATGATAATAAAAAGCTATGCCCCTGAATTCCAATTAGTTTGAAAGTGCATGTCAAGAAATAATGATTTATCACGTGTCCGTTGGCGCTTTGGGTCTATTATTTTCAACCTAAGAGGTCTTCACTTCTGTTGTAACTTTGCCCGAAAGCTCTACAGACAATGTGCACAAGACCACAGCAGCAACCTGAAAGTGATGGGCACTTTCAGTTTTTGAAAAAGCAACATATTTATTTATTTATTTAATTAATAAATAAATAAAAAATGTGGAATAATCTTGAAGGCCACTTTCATGAACAGGCAGCCTTCTTTGAACGTACACTTGTTCCTTGCCTATTTTTAGCTTGGCACTTGCTGAAAAAAACACAATGTCCTTCACTACATTTTAATTTTACATTTTCCTATCTGAACCAAACAATGCAGCACACTAATGATGTATTGGCTAAATTTGAAATTGAATAAGCAAATGAATCAATCCCATTCACAGAAGTAATGAATAAAACAGAGAATTCGTTGCAGGAACATAAAACAGGACCGTAGGGTTTTTAATAGAGCGGAGCAGAGACATTTGCTATGCAGCGCTACGCACAAAAGGACTGCGGCTTTAGACAGGTGTGAGGTACAGCAGGCGTGTAGCAGCAATACTGTTCCGCATAGCACCTATAACCTTAGCCGCTGTGCTCACACCACCACCCCGCCTGTCTCTCCCAGCACGCTGACCTGACAGGTGACATGTGCGCTTGTCAGATCCCTGCCAGACTCCATCCAGTCTGCCAACAGCACGACCCCGGGCATCAGTACATCCACGCTCATAACCACGTCCGCTCTGCCACTCCGGGGCTGAGGTCATGTGACACGGTTTCACTTAAGGGCTCGTTTGCTTGAGGCCGTTGTTTGTTTCGATCAGCTCGCCTTGTTTTCTCGCCTCCCTGACAGTGAAAGTCACAGGGACTAAATCACCTTCATATTAAAGCGATACAACTTCTACACTTGTCAATCAAATTACAGAGGGCTGTCAGATGGTTCATATAGCTAAAACACTGGAGCATGGATTCAATCAAGGTCTTGTTTTTAACCTTGATTGAACTTTTATTTTAAACTTTGTCTTTAACTTTGAGTCTTGAAAGTACTGAGCCCTGCACCACTGCTGACTGTAGCCGGCAAGCCCACAGAGAGTCTTCCTGCATCAGTCGGATATGCAGGATACTCCCCAGACTCAATGACCACACCACTCAGTTGATGGACTGGAGAGTAAAAAGAAGTGGCTTCCTGCAGAACAGTCTTTGGAGGGGAGGTTATGCTTGTCTTTGTCCTGTGAGTAGGCTTATGCATTTCAAGTGGTTATCTAAAAAGGCTTAGAGAACTACTCTATGTATGTCATTAAGAGTTGTAAGGATACTCTACATTGATGTACAGTGAGTATCCTTTTTATGCTAGGTAGGCCTGTGTTTTCATGAGGCTACTCATCCGAGCGTCCTGAATATATTCAGCCCCCCCAAACCCTTCCCACATAGTACACTCAGTACACCAACCACAGTATTACAGAAGAAAACATCCTTCCTACCCCTACAGAAATGACAAAGCATCATATGTCAGTGGTTGCAATACTGACAGGCCCTGTTAATAATGAAACTATCATAATCACTGCCAGTAGTATTACTTTAGAAGCACTTTTATCCTTGTCCAGTCCATAAAAATGTGCTGTTCTCTATCCCTCTGGAAAAGGTGACGCACAGACACAGCAAAATCTCAGATTGCAGGACTCAACTTCTTCACTTTGATTACATATTGGGGTCCTCTGGCGATCTCCTGAACAGCCATATTGCATTTGGTAAGTGACAAAAGAAAGCTTCAGATGACAAAGCAGCACACAATGACCAACACTTTGGAGTCTCAAGAGCAAGTGCTACGAACCTGGGACTGAGTATCTCAGAAATGGACCTCTCTCATAACGGTGGGCACAAAAAAGCAACTGTACTCTACCACAGAAGAACTAACCTGGAGTCTTCTGTGGAGGAAACATTTTCCTTCATAAAGATATTGCTCTAGGTGAGTGAGTCATCCGCACCAATTCATGGCTGTTACTCGATCCATTCAGTTCTAGTTGCAGGTCTCTTTACTTTGATGATTCAGAGCTGATTTTTCTGACCAGTGACACTGTTCTCCAACCTACCAGTGCGTTGGTTAGACATCTAATCAATGTCGGTCATGGAAGTTGATATGACGTCGATTAGTGAGGCAGAACTGAAAGTTTTTTTGACGTAGGCAATTCCATGAGTGCAACACTGATCTATTAAAGGTAGAAAAGTGATTGCGGCTTGACTCAATGTCGAACAAATTGTCAGGGGGGGATGTGCTACAGTATATAACCACTATGGTGCTTTGTCCTTAAAATCATTTTGCGGTCTTTCAATCCATTTCTGAGTCCACTGAACTCATTGTAATGTGCGGAGAAGTCGAAATATTTCATACTTGCTGCTTCATATCCTACAGCCTGTTGAACCCAAAGGCCCATGTTGGTTATACTATATCACAGTAAGCTGAAACAGGCAGGGGTGTCTCTTTTTCTGTTAGGGACTTCATTTAGCAGGTGCATTTTCTTGTATCTAATGATAAGGTAAGGAAGAGTTATACTGCACTGCATGTATTTTTTTTCTGTGTGAGGTACTGTGAGGTATTAGAGATAATACAGTCATTCTCAGATGGGAGAGAGGCCATCTAAGAGACTACCAGACAAGATGCAGCAAAATTATTCCTGCATCTATAACGGACAAGCGTCATGAATGATGGAGTCCTTGGCAAGAATTTGTTTGCTTTTTAGAGGTTTGATAAGAGCTAATGTTACTTGTGAATACTGGGTCACAGTCTTTCACAAAGTGTTTCCTCTGTCAACCATCATAAAGTCTGTCCCTGAAGGTTGACAACAAACTAAAATGCACTAAAATATTGAAGCGAGCACGATTTTCCTCATTGTACCTCCATGGGTCACTTTGCAGTGAACTGTGAGCCATTTTTAATTTAGAGGCTTGGGAAATTAGAAGTAAAATGGAGCTTCAGTGATCATGTTATTTCTTATAACACGTTTTAGTATCAGATATGACTGTGCTTTATTTATCAGTTAGTGTCATGGCAAGCCACATTATTCACGAGTTGAAATGAAAATGGTTGTAGAAGAAATAGCATCGGTATCTCACATATAATTGCCCTCTTCAAGCAGAATGGCTCTCTTCAGGTCCCCTGTTACTGCTTGCACATGATTGCATACATGCAGGTTTCTGGTAGCAGACTGTTCGGACCCCTTAAATTTGTTAAACCCCAATAACGTTCCCCACAAGCTCAATGCCGTTGTCCTCTGCACTCGTCATTAAGCACCCCCCAAACGACCAGCCCAGCCCCTAATTCCTCCCACCCAGCGCGGGCTTTTAGCAGTCATTGGGCTCTTTTTGATATCAATTTAATGATTAACTGAGATGGTTGAAATGTATTTATAAATTATTAATTAATTCATTCATCCATACCCAGCTACAACCATAATCCTGGGGCAGTGAAGGAAAATACCCCTTCCATGTTGAAGAGACAAAAAAATGGAACTGGAAGCAAGCATACATGCTTGCCCACAGTCCAAATACATGCAGGTTATGGTAATTGGAGACTGTAAATTGTCCATAGGTATGAATGAATGAGTGAATGGCGTGTGGGCCCTTGATGGATTGGCAGCCTGTCCAGGGTGTATTCTTCCTCTCACCCAATGCATGCTGGAATAGGCTTGAAACTGACCAGTAATAAGCAGTTTAGAAAATGGATGGATGGATGGATGGATGGAAACAGTTATTGCAGTATGTCACAAAATCTCAAGTCATCCCTCACTTGCCCATGGGCAGAGTACTGTCATGTCATCCACTTTAATAGAGGCATCAGTGACAAATCACTCTCAGCTGTGTGGCATTCACTGGAGGCCTGTAGTGAGCAGTCCTAAAGACAGGAAAACTGACCAAAACACCTGGATATAGCATGCCAATGAAATGAAAGCCAAAATAAGAATATTTACCATGTCAAAATACTACAGGAGAGGTAACGATTGTAGATTTTCTCGACCGCAGATCATTAAACGTGATACAACACAAAAGTGACTACAGCATATTCACACTTTCTCAAGATACCGCCAGATCATATTTTCACTATAGTGGAGCACACAGCACCTGTATCTCCTTATAAGAGAATGTGCCTCCTCTGTCTCCCTTTTGCCTTGCTGTGAAAGTGTCTGTAAGGAATCCGGCTGGGCTCTGCTACCAGAGTCACATCATTTAGTACAGTCCACGAGTCCATTTCACAGTACAGATTACCAAGATCAATGCTGTTCCTATCATATCGATCCCTCTTTGGCCCACAAGCAAAACTTGGGAACTCGGGACATCCTTAAACGAAGTGTGGATTAACAACCAAAAGCACAGCGTTGTACGGGGTTGTAGGAGTCATTCGGTGTCAATAGTTGATACAAAACTGGTACTTAGCCTATCACAGTTACAAAAACAAGAGCGCAAAGGCATGTTTGGCATGTTTGTACCAAGCAGATCAAACAACTGTGATAGACTGATTCTCTCTGCAGCAGAGTGTTAGCCTTGCCTTGGAGGCAAGGCTAACAAAAAGAGACTTCTCTTCCAGGTAAACCCAGAGTGTCTCATACTGTAAATGTATAGTAACAAACCAAAGAAGCAGAGAGAGAAGCAGAGACCATACAGATCTGTTTTATATCCAGTTTTCTGACACTAAATTTGCTTCTTTGTCAAGCCATGCATTACATATAAATTGACTTCTGCAATTTGCTATCCCCACTTTCAGGTACTGGAGCCCCAATGTGTAAAACAAATCACCGGCAAATTCTGAATTTCAGAAATTTAGTGTATGCTGACTTTTTGCATCACTTGCTGTTGCACACAGAGTAGAAAGAATAATTTTGAGTGCAGTCCTGAGATTGTGATTCACTGTAAGAGTCAGCCTGCATCAGAGTAGGTGAATACATTCTGACAAATGCGAAACAAAGACTAAAACCTTAGAGAGTCTGAAGAAACACACCAGCAGCATGCTTTAAATATCAGGAAGAAGTCACGACAAGCGAAGTTCTGATTAAATAATTCAGTACCTCATTTTCATGATTTTGCTGTTTATTACTATGCCTTTATTTATGTTTTTTTCCAATGGTCTGCTGGAACACATTGTTTTTCCCTCTTAATTGAGTTCTTCTAAATTTGAAACTGGTAGACCTACAGTACTTCGAAATGCGACGGTTTCCTTTATCATTATGCCAAATCACCTCTGAAGGAATCATGGTAAAATCTCGAAGTGTGCAGAAAGCATTAATATTGCATAAGCCTAAACAATACACCGCAGGACAGGTTCTGTGGTTCTAACTACGTCAAAGACTCAATCCCAATTCCATCTCATTCCCGCTAAAAAGGTTTATGCTACGCAGTTTCTCAGTGAGTCAACACAGCCTCCTGACAATGCATTTTCTCCACCATTATCCTGGAATTTCTGATGATCTCGATGATTAGCAGATCAATTGGTTTTTATGTCACAGCCACCAGAGTGATCCACAGCAAACATTGATCTGATGATAAACAGCAACTACCCATCCCGCACACCACGGAAAGACAGGGACGTCAGCTTGTATATCACGTTTCCGTAACACAGACCTCACCAGCATTCTCAGCCCCCCCCCAAAAAAGTTAATAAATAAATAAATAAATCGTGCGACTTGTTATTTAATGAAATATTCATGCTGCTCCAGTGACATGTGCAGCACTGGAGATTAGGAATGCAAACAGTAGAGCCCAGAGCAAGCTGACTGGGTGTGAGTTTTCACTCCAGGAAGCACCGCGTCAGTAGTTTCTTGAAGTGTGGCATTTTTAATTTTTTTTTTTTTTTTTTAAACGGGCGAGCCGTCGGAGCATCGTCAAGGAAACGGCGATGGAAGAGCCTTCGCACCCGGTGGGGACGGGCCGCGGGCGGGAACGCGCGGCACAGAGGACTTACTGGGTCCGTGAGCTCCAGGATGACGGCCTTGTAGGTGAGCGGGGTGCAGTCTCGGGTGCTGCCCACCGGCGCGCAGGGCAGGAACATGGGTCCCAGGTCGTCCCCGTCCAGCACGTCCACCGTTAGCGTGGTGGTGGCGGTCAGCCTGTCGTTAGGGTAAGGGGCCCGGTCCTGCAGGTAGGAACATCTGCTCAGTAAGCACTTGATACCTTTTGTGGCTGTGGGAGTAGTATGAATCAATATGAAGGGCGGCAGTGCAGTATAATAGCTAAGGAGTTAGTCCCCGGTAGGACACTGCCGTTGGGCCATTGTACCATTGCTCCAGTATATATCCAGCTGTATAATTGGATGCAATGTCAGTCGCCCTGTAATGTAATATCGCACTCATATGCAAGCACAAACGCACACTTACATCCCCTACACTATGCTGTGGTTGTGTTCTGGTGCAAAATGTCTGCTGTACATGACCCAGCTGGGTGCTACACATTAGTGGTGGTTAAGGTGAGTTTCCCCCTCCTCACTGTAAAGCACTTTGAGCATCTGGAAAAGTGCTATATAAATGCAATGTTTCATTCATTCAAACCTTCTTTTCCCTTTTACACCTGAAGCCAATGCACTTATGAGCTCTCTTTTCATCACTCAAGAACTGAATGGTAAACAAAAATGTTAGACAGTCCATTCTGAAGAAGCAAGACTTTCTGCAACAGTAATAGAACCTTGTCACGAACAGTATACAGCTCATGAAAAACACCGCCTACACCCAAAGTCTCGCAAATATGTCCAGTGAAGAAATGACGGCAGCCTCTGGCACTTTCTTTTGGAAATGGTGTCTTTAGCACCAATGACTGGCTGAACTGAAATATATGTTACTTCTCAATTTCATTGTCAATCATTTCACTATTAAGAAAAGCAAGGGACACAGTGGGGTTCTTACTCTCAGTGTTTCTGGGAGGGTAAAATATCAAACCTTGTCATTCAATACTTGGGTAAAAGTTTTTTTCAACACTTTTCTGAAATGTCTAAGTCTCAGGTGGTAGTAGTAGTGGTAGTCAGTAATAGTAGTAGTAGTAGTAGTAGTAGTAATAATAATAATAATAATAATAACAGTGGATTACAACAACATACACTTTGAGCAGAAAACTGATTTTTCCAGGAAATATTCCATTACAGAATGAACTGACATAATTTGGACAGGACAGGTGGTGTTATGGTTGCTAGGCACAGGTAAATCTGTATTGCGAAGGGCTATAGAACATTATCAGTTGCATTAACGATCGAAAGAATGGCAACCTCACAGGAATAATCAATAGCATCTCGGCCTGCTGGGAATGTCTGTACCTGCTTGCAATTTAATATACAGTGCCTAATATGCCTAAAACACACAAAGCCCACAGCTAAAAAAAGGACTGATTTTCTCAAAACTTGTATACTTGTTTTCAGTATACAGGGCAGTCTGTGAGTATTTGGACGTTTTGACTCTGTACTCCAGCACACTGGATTTGAAATGAGAAAATAAATATGAGGTTAAAGTGCAGACAGTCAGCTTTAAATTAAGGGTATCTACATCCATATTTAGAGATCCATGTACGAATGACTGCCTTATATACTATATACAGCCTAGAATATGTACTATACTTTCTCTAACATGCATAATGTCTTGTATAATAGGCCTAATTTAAAGCAGATGCGCCACAACATACATTATTACAAACCATCTGCACAACCTTGCTGAAAGCGAAATCCTGCTGTTTCCCATTATTCACTATAACCTTTTCTCTGCTTGCATTGTTGAGCTCTAGTAATCTGATAGTATCACTACCTTATGATCCTACACCTTGGTCCTGAATCACAGTCAGAATACACAAACACAAACACACACACACACACACACACACACACACACACACACACACACACACACACAAAATCCCCCATTATTATAAAACAATATCTATTCCAAGTGATATCCAAGTGAACATGGAAGTGCTTATAAAAAAAAACTTGATAATTAATAATGATCAATATGTTGATGTACATTCATTGTCAATATAAAACTACATAATGATTACCTTTTATCTACATTTATGCATTTACTATACTATATCACTTGCAGAAATCAGGCTGAAACACTGAGTAATAATCTAAGGCTTCTGTCAATATTCCTTCAAAATGGTTTAGTCTTAACTTTAACAATTAGAAAGCCATTGCTTATTTTCCTTGCAATATTGGTAACATTGCCATGAATTAGTAATTGCAACTGAGGCTAAATGACTTTGTGGCAAGATTAAATCAATCTCTCAGTTGGTTCTTTGACTCTACACAAATACTAACATTAAGCAATATTGCTATTCATAATGCAGAAGACTTGATAAAATATTTAAAAGTGTTCAGGTAGCTGTTGCTTACTTTTAATCATAACACAAATCTAACAGCCAGTTCATTAATAACTCTAATACACCAGAGTGGCAGATCCCTTTCTCGTACAAATTATTAGCACTGACACAAAATAAAAAGATGCTTCCTCTGAAGATAACAATCAAAGGATTTCTGGAATACATATTAAATATTTGTAATTTTTCAAATAATTAATAACTTTATTCTATTTGTTTTGTGTTCTAGAAGCCTTTAATTCAAAATGACCATAATGGAGCATAACATTTTATAGCATTTTCATTCTCCAGTAGAACATTCTTCTTCTTCTTCTTATAGTTATTATAATTATAATTATTAGTAGTAGTACTAGAAAGTTAGTATATGTTGTAAGAATGTCTACATTAAGCAGTTCAAGTTGATTAATTTGGTTAAGAGCATGCTAAATTGCTCTGAATTTTATGTAATTAAATAAATTAATTAAGGATCCACCCCCGATGCCGTACACATGCCTAGACAAAAGCTCTCACAGAGAGAACTGAAAAGCAGCAAAATTGCACTCATCCCATCACAAGAAAACAAAAACCTAAAACAAACCCTCAAACGCTAACAAGTCATTATGCCACAGTTGGAGAAGCCTTCATAACAGCTAATGTTTATAAGCACATGTGGAGGACGAGATAACGGTGGACTTACATTAGCCTGAATGATGACCAGGTAACGGGTGGTTTCCTCGTAGTTGAGCCTCTCCCTGAGCACGACCGACCCGGCGAGGGTGAGAGGGATGCTGAAGGTTCTGTTTGAAGTCTATAGAAGAGGCCGCCCACCCCCCCCAGGTTAAACGACTCCAGCATAAACACACACTACCTCAACAGTGAAGATAAACAGCCAGGTGCAGCAAGTATTCCAGTCCTCTTGTAGACACAGACAAATATGTTCAAGCTTTTGATCCTGCCCACTGACATTTTGGATACCCCAGACACTTAAAACACATTCCCATTCTTACGATCCTGCTGAATGGTTATCTAGTATTCTACGGCCCTTTGATAAACACACTGCAGCTCTTGTAATGCTATCCTCTTGGGATCAAAAATAACTCAGGGAAAATTCTGATTGGTCCGGGTGTACATACCGGGTCATTCGGGTTGAACTGAATGATGTACTCGATTTGTCCATTCGGCCCGTCGTCGATGTCCGTGGCGCCATTATTTCCAGAGAAGCCGGTGAAGATGGTCGTGCCAACGGGGGTCAGCTTTGAGAGGGAAGGGGTAAAGAAACTCTTTCTTAAAGTGAACCTTAAAATGCTTGGACAAGACTACCTTTAATCTTTAGAAAAAACCCTCAGCAGCCACAGTAAACAGCTTGAGTGAAACCTGGAGCTCAGACAAGGAAGAAGCAATATATATATATATATATATATATATATATATATATTATCATATATTTTTTTTTTCAGCTAGCGTAGAGCAGGAGATTGGCCGTACAGAGTTTGACTTATGCCCTCCATACCCCGACCGCCACGCTACGCGCAGTTCTTCATCGCATTCTTTGATACAGACTGTTGGACACCACCAAAGCACTTATTCCACCTGTCACACCCGTGCCCCAGATGCAGAAATAGCAGGTAATAGCTCAGACCGGAGAGAGAGAGAGAGAGAGCTTGGCAACACTGGGGAACTCAATTGTATTTCACTTCCTGAGATGGTTCCCTGGATGCTATTCTGAAAGGCTCTCCAGGAACACAGAAACACAAGAAATTTCAAGATCGAGAGGAATCAGTTTGCCAAATGATACATTTAGCATAATAGCTAATCATATAATGGCATAGCGTCAATGAATATGTCTTGCAGTTTCTGTGGATTAAAAATTAAAAATTTAATTTTATGCTTCACTCATATTTTAGATCAGATATGATTAAAAGTGAACTTAGGACAGTTCTGTGAAAAACTGACAAAACATGTATCTTATATTTACATGTAGCCTGCGTTGTCCCATAGTGGTAGAACCGGTGGCTGGCTGTCACGACTAGAGGCCGACTCTAGAACATTTGTGCTTATGATATAATCAACCATCTATGTCACACAACAGTATGCAATCTGTCTGCATTCTGCCATCAATTATTTCTAACCACATACAGGTAATTTATTTTGTTCTTTTCTACAAGTCCCCCCTGAACTTGTGACATAATCAATGCAAACCTTGGTTATTTCACAGGTACACATAATAAGTTGACGTATTTTCAGAAGATAAGTGTAAATGAAAATATCAACAAGTTACTTGGAGAAATGGAGCTAATTATGATAATTAGCAGACATTTGAAGGGCTTCACAAAGCTGTACATCAAAAATAAAAACCATTGTGCCAGACTGTAAAATTAGAAAATTACTCATTGTTGCCAATGGCAACAAAACATACTTAACTTGTATTTATTTTTTTCGCAGTCAAAGGAAATAATAGTTTAATAACACAATGTTATCATGCTTTTTCAAATACATTAGCCCTTTTATGTAAATTAGAAATAAATATCTTGGAGGATGACTGGAAGTAAAGCACAACTTTGATCAAAAGCAGAGAGGGATAAAAAGCCTCTTTATTTAACATTTCCTGCTAGAGAGGTTCCTTTTGGAGGTCAATTAATTATTCGTGATTTTACACTCTTATTTAAATGCAGCTAGAGTAGTGGGCTGTTATGCTATTTCTAACTGATTTTAAGACATCTTATTTCAATTTTTTTTTAAAGTAATTATGAGTGTAATATGCATTTAAGCAAAAGTATTATTTTTTTGGTACATGTACTATATGTTCTCCAACATGTATAATAATGGGTTGTATTACAGGCCTAATTTAAAGCAGAAGCACCAAAACATACTATCACAAATGATGTGCACAAGCTAGTGGAATGCTAAATCCAGTTATTTCCCATTTTTCTCACATAACCTTTTCTCTGCTTGCATTGTTGAGCTCTAGGAATCTGATGGTATCATTTCCCTGTGATCCTACACCTTGGTCCTGAATCACAGCCAGAATACACAAACACACACACACGCACATACGAATGCACACACGCACACACACCATTCAATGTTTCAGCAAATGTTAAACAGACTCCTCCATCATTTGTTTCATAAGAGGAGTGATTACCAACCACAAACGTGTTTTTCAGTGTCCAACTGTTGAGAAAAGCACCAGCATCATGATTAAATATTGTCTCTCTCTTTAATCAGCCATCCAGTGACTGCTGTCTGAGGCCTCTTCAAAACACCTATCCTAAATTACTGAAATGAACGACCAGAACAGGGGAATCTATCACAAAGAGAGAGGAGAGAGGAGCGATGAGAGAGGAGGGAGGGGGAGAGAGGGAGGGAGAGGAATAAATATAGGTATACTGCAGTTCACAGGATTACATTCTACTCCATGTTTCTTTATGCTTTTCACTTTCCACTGCTCGGTGGATGCTGGTTTGCATTTTCTCAGCGTGGCCGATCAGCTACTACGCAATCACCCTGTGAGAGCTCCAGCACCAGTAAAGTGAATTCATTACGTGAACGGACACGAGACTAAATCAGGCTAAAGGAGACCAGCGTGAGTTGCGCGCATTGACAAACTGCACACCGGCGTCCATTACCCACTCCACGCATGTTCCCGGGTAACTCCCTGACGGCTAAATGTCAAGGAATCTATAGGGTTGTTCAGAAGCGCTGCCGGGTTCTACTTTACAGCTTTCCATCATGCAATGCTATCACCGCTTCCCAGCTGAATTAGCAATCAGAATGTCAAGGAATCACATGAGATGAATATAAAGGCAACAGGCTAAGACAATGCCTTTGGAAAAACCTTAACAATATGGAACAGTACCACGCAGCACAGACCGCATTAGGGTTTCATGTCAGATAAACCGTCACTATGTCAAACCTATATGTGAACAAATTATATCACGTGAACAAAGACGGAAATAAGTTATTATAATAAGCTACAGTACAACTTTTAAAATGAGATAAATGTTCATTCATTTGTCCCTCTGATCTTATTTACTGTGCAGTCCTCTCACAATTCACAATAGAAGTGGAAATTTGTTAAGAGGAGAACAAAGCTGAAATTAACCAGACCACATGACCCACCTGCTGAGAAAGATGAGCACAATGGACCATTTTCTCCACAGAAATGCATTAGACCAAAGCATGTTCAAACCAGAAAGAATCCATATATTTATGAAGCCCTTCTACAGTGAACTAGGCCTCATGGGGCAAAGCAATCATGATACTGTATGACAACCGTACGTCTTTGCAAGGAGAAAGAGCATTTTCTTACATAGTTCATGCAAAGAGATAGAAGCTGAGAGAAAATGTTGCAGTGCTAGCCTTCTCACATGCCCCAGCATGACATCACAGGCCCTGCGTTAAACTGCTTCTCAACCGTCATTTCTGATCATCCCCAAAGCAATGCCACAGAGAACAGCAGCTGAGACTGTGAAGGTGCTCTATGAAGTTCTGTGCGCTCAAGACTAGATATGGGCCTTTATAATACAGCACATGCAGCTATGCGTGTGCAAAGCAGACCGTTTCTCTTAAACCGTCCAAATACTAATGCTGAGCCTGAAATGTTGGAGATACCTTTAGGGATGGCGACAGCCAAGTTCCATCTCGCTGCACTACCAGAGCCTTGCCCTAGGCCTTCCACAAAGGGGCTTTTGTTGTAACCAATAAACCTTGTTTGCTCTAGTACATTTATGCTCGATAATCTCTTAGCAAAGGCTGATTTTATCAGGAACTGTGGTTGGACTTGACAGGTTGCCCGAGCGACTGCGTTACACCGGAAATAACTCCTAAGCTATGTGTCAATTGAACATTTAACTTAAAAAATAAATTTAAAAAATCACAATTTCAGTTCTACTGGACACTGGCTCAGACTGTAGTCCAGACAGTACTTCAAGCTGTCTGACTCTCTGAAGGAGCTCTGACCTAACGAGCGAAATCTTGCAGACGACACCCTTGGGAACAGATTTCAATTAAGGAAAAGCCACAGAATCGCCATGTATCTATTCCACTCTCGGTATGGGAGCTGCTCACCAGCGCGCATTCTCCAATGCCTACGGACGATCTATTTTGAAAACTGCGCACACACAGACGGATAGGTCACCGAGGAGCACGGCGGATAATTGCATTGCGGTCACTCGCCGTGTAGACTTCACTTTTCTGCCTTCCAGCTACGCCCAAAAAAGTTTAATTACTTTAAGTTGTACCTAACCAGAGTCATACAAAAAATTTTTTTGGATGTCAGCCAATTTTCAATTAATGTAGCAATAATAATAGTAATAGGGGCGGTACAGTGGTGCAGTGGGTAACACCGTCGCCTGACAGCAAGAAGGTCTTGGGTTCGAGTCTCGGGTATACACACATACTCGTAGGTATGAGTGTGTGTGAGAGAATGGTGTGTGTGCTCTGCGATAGATTGGTGACCTGTCCAAGGTGTATACCTGCCTGACCAGGATTAAGTGGGTATAGATAATGGATGGATGGATGAATAATAAGAATTATAATAATAATAATAATAAAGAGAGAGGTTATTTTGGACCCTGAGGCTAGCAGTATCTGGCAACAGTTTCTTTCAAAAGAAACCCTTGTTATTTATAGAAACATCACAATGACCATGTCAATTGGACACTGCAAAGAATCATAATCATTAAGTTTCAAGACCTCAGCACAATGTCAGAAATATTTAAAGAGAGCTATCAACCATCTCTGCAGGAGTTCTACCAAATGACACAAGCCCATGGAGCCCACTTCAATTAAGGAAAAACGAAAGCACGAAATCAAACACTGGTGTGATTTGAGATCATGGCACCATGAAAATCTGCCATCTAAACAAGCATAATAATGTTAGTCAAATTCAAAACATTCTCACACATGCGTCCCTACAACAGCAGCAGCAACGTCTGCAGTGAAAAGTTATTTATTTACATTACACAGAGCAATATCAATCCAAAACTCTGGAGAAAACAATTTCCGCAGACTTAATTACATCAGAGGTATGGGGAAGCCTGATTAGAGCGCGGGCCTTGCTGTTCGCCATCGCGTCTCCTGGGTCGAGGGCCTGGAATCGCTCACCTCGTTTACCGCTACATAGTAGCGCGGCTGCTGGAAACGAGGGGTGTTGTCGTTGCGGTCCCTGACGACTATCCGCACCTCGTGCAGAATGACCGTCCCGACCAGCTCGTTGGTGCACTGCACCTGCACCACGATGGAGTGGGTGTAGGACGGAGGCTGTAAGGAAGCAGAGGGAATTGCGTCGGGAATATCAAAGGCACCGTCTCCCCGCTACAGAACCCTCTCAGGCGGGCAGAGCTTTTTTTCCCCGCATTGTTGACGGACATGATCTCCTCGGCCTCCGAAAGATGCAGGCGCTCGAGAGATACGCGGCTTTGTTGGCGGTCTCAATTTTGCTTCTCTTTTCTCGTTTCATGTCGATATCGCGGGCAACATCCTGATTAGTTGGCACATCTAAGGGAATCCTTGGCCAGCGAGACAGCAGGCAAGCACAACACAACATCAATCTACGTGTAGAAAGACAAAAATGACATTTCTTCAAGTAGCGCATGAAAAACAGTTGGCAGGAGTTTCTTTTTCGGACACCATGGATGAATAAAGTATGTTGCCATTACAGGCATGTGCCGGCCATTACTGGAATTTTTATATATACCTTTTGGGAAAGAACACAATTGTGAGAATCCCCTGGCGGTCTCTGATTATTGTTGCCTTTTTATATTACATTATTCATTTCTATGGCAACAATATAATGACATTTCCCTGTTTCAGGCAAAATACATGGATGATTGTGTGCCAAACAGATGCAGAAGCATTGATAAATCTTTGGATATCCAGCCAATTAGGTGTTGCAATCTAATTCTGGTAGGAAGGCTGTAATTCTGATTGAAATAGCAGGATGTGACATAACTTCTCATTGAGGTCTGTAGGCTTTACAGCCCAGTTAACAATGATAAATAATGCCCCGTATTAATGAATGAAAATACCTGCAGCGGGGAATAACATGAACAAACATTCGGCGTATTTAGCCGTGCATACTTACGTCTCTGTCGAGAACTCGACCAGTGCTGTTTAGGTATAATCTTTGTGCCACCGGGTCCAAGATAACCCAGCGGTCGTAGTTGTCTCGCAAGGACAAGGAAATGGTCCGGTCTGGGTCTTGAGATCTTCCATTTATTTGCATATTTTCGACCAGGACCGTCCCTGTGAGAAAATAAAACATGCATTTATTACTAAGAAGAATGCTTCATTATCCTAGGAATACAAAGCAGGAGGTAATTAGCCCTATTAGTGCCGTAATCAAGCCGTCCTCATTCATCCATTCTTTGCGCTGAAAATGTTCCAAAATGGCGCGCGTTCTGTTCACATCTAACACAGCAACAAGAATTCCTAAAATATCAATATCAAATTAAAATATCAACCAAACAATGACTTCGTAAAAAAAATGCAAATTGGCTTTAAATGAATTTTCCTTCTCAGGGTAATGAAAAAAAGCTCTAACAAGTTAGTTTAGGGGACAACACCTTAGCTATTGCCGGGTGAGAAAACGGAATGGCAAATGGAAAAGTGAACTGCCAGCACCTGGATGGTTTTCTTTCTATCCACAGACACAAAAGTGTTCTTTTGGAATTATACCTTTCCTTTCTACCAGTGCCTGTCCCTCCAAACCCGCGCCCCACTGCCGGACCTGTTCACATCGGCTCCAGGCCCGATCCACCGCCTTCAAGCCCCATTAATTGGCAGGCCCCCTCGATGCCTTCCCGAGGCCCCGTAACGGCTGAGAAGTGTTCAGCCAGGCCGAGGCACTTCACAGAGGATTACACCACAGGCCTGGCGCCCGCACGCCAGGACACTTCTACGCAACCGGTAGCCATCAAATGAAACGTATCAAATGAGAGAGGGGCCGCCCGGAGCGCGGAGCGGTGGAGGGTTTGCTTACAACACACGCCCGCAGACAGCTCTTCTTTTCTGGATTCCGCGGGAGGGAGGGAAGGAGGGAGAGGGGAAGGTGAACATTCAGTCGTGTGAGACCGTATGCAATGGGGTCGGGGTGGGGGGGGAGGGGGTGATGATGCGGCCTTGCCCCAATGCCCGAGGACAGGTCGGCTTCGACGCCGGACCGGTGGAGGCGCTCACTGTAGCTCAGCGCGCAAAGCATACTGCGTACTTTCTCTGCGCGTTTTCTATTATGCATGAAGCAAGACAGATTTCTCTTGTGCTCCGCGGCGCGGCTCTGCACCATATTGCTCAGCAATTAATTTCTGTGGGGTGCATCAGACTGCTCCGATACTTCAGCACAAATAGTAAGGGAGAGAAGAACGCGAGCGGGCTCTATAATTACCTGCACTGCCAGTGCATATGAAAGCGTTAGACAGCGTTGAGAGTCTGAAGAGCCCAGAGGCTGGCCTGGTAATAAAATTACATCTTCTGCATATACATTTACGGGCTATTTACACTACAACCTCATTTCTGGGCAGGCAATGTGGCAGAGTGGTTAAGAGGACTCAGCTTGAAGAGGGAAATCCATTTTTTTTTTTTAACACCCTCAAGCAATGTACTAACCTGAATTGCTTACAACAAGTATGTATGTGATAACAAAAGCTATGAAAGCTGCCCTGGATAGGAAAAAAAAACAGCTAATGTCATTTCCAATCAATTCTGTTGAAAGTGGTGTGCCACCATCCACCCTTGCACGCATGCGTGCGTGTGTGTGTGTGTGAACTTCTGTCTTGCCTGTACTCAGCTGGTCATTGTAGGAACTTGTGCATTTTAATTTGAGATCCCTTAGAGTACAGCATTGTTAGTGACCTTGTCAACAATAGTAAATACTCCCATTGAAATTTCACTTTTTTCTTTTTTAACAAAGTCATAATAGGGCAACGAGACCTGCACATTATTACATTTCTGCCACACTGTAATACTGGTTCATATAAAAAATGCTGTCCTGCACTCTTTGCTTTAAAGATTAAAAAGCCTTTTTTTTCTCCAAAGCAGATTTACCTCTTGTTTAATGCGTGGGTCTGGGGGGACCTAGCACACAAATAATGCCAGCTAAGCCAACTGCCGAAAACCATACTGCTGATGTGTAGCAGATTTGCTAATGGTTAATGTGCCTTATATTTCTATGCATTGTGTGGTGCTGTGCTGCTGCCATGGTTACTTTACAGGTATATACAGCAGCGATGAATGAACATAAGCTGTAGAGTAGCCCCCACACACACACACACTAATATATATTATATATAATATATATATATATATATATATATATTAGTGTGTAATCTTCCATTTTTATATTCCCAAAGCATCACTCACAATGATACCAAACAGTGAAGAAAAAATATATACAATTCAGGCAAAAGAACTCTTCAAACGCCATGTTCTCAGAACTTTCCCAGAAATTAGCCTAGATACAAACTTCCAGCGTTAAATGAATTGTACTGCAATCAACCTGGTTATACAATATTACTGAACTTAACTTAAACAGACTTAATCAGTATGCAGTATTTTGGTGGTAATAAAGAGCTATGTCCCATTAACAGGTGCATTTAAAGGTGCAATTGAGTATTTGAAACCCAACCTAGTGTCCACAAGGGAGAACTGCAGTCCCAACCTGTAGCATGACACCACCTTGCTAGTTGCTTTTGATCAAAACTCAGCTCCGCGATTGGTTGCCAGGTTGTCTCACAGCCTGTGTCTTTGTTCATGATGAATGTACAGTGCTGAATATAGTGACAGGAAGCGGACTACTGTAGCATTCCAAAATGCCAAATGATAAGTCTTATGTCAGATTCTATATTTATATAGCAACTTTGCAATGTCTTATAGCAATGCATTAGCTACAGAAATGTGATTGTGATGCGATTTGTCTCTTGCAGGCCAGATGTGTTTGGTGTTGTTCGACGTGCATGTTAGCTATGACAGAACGGTACAGTAGCTTGACAGCTAACATTAGCATTCTTCATTGTTTATGCAGCTAGGAGAATACTTTTCAAGCTGGTTGGGCTTAGCTGGCTCTCTGGTGAAACATACCAATGAAGTAATTTCTTCATCTGACACTAACTGGCAACTGGCGGTGCATTTTATTTGTGAAAAAGAAAAAGATGGGCGTGCTGCTGGCTCAGAATCATTGATGGAGGCAGAAACCCCAGGATTGGATGTCCCAGACAGCCATGAACACAACATGGTTTACAGACCGTAAAATATATTTTAAATGACAAATTCACAGCCAGTATCATTTTTATGAAAAGCAATACTTTCACTCGGCATCTATCTGCAAGCTCTGTGGATGTCTTGTTTTTTTATCAAATCATTCCAAGCACCTTTACAACGGAACAGCATGTGACAGCATATAGATTTATTTGCTAATTAAGCAGCTGCAAACTTCACGTTTCTTCATAAAATTACAGTTTCACTCTAGTTTGTACTCTACTTGACAGGATATGATATAAATTAACCCATCACAATAAGTAAAATATAGGCCAACGCATTTTAAACTACAACAAATGAACCTGAAAAATTCAAGCATGAGAATGTTTTTATACGTCTTTTTGTAAGCTCGTATGGAAGCACTTGACAGCTTATGAAACACTGAGTTCTAACACTAAAAAATAAATAGTGTTGGCATTCACAGATTTCATGTAAAGCAGGGCTGTCAAGTTTGGGCAAATTGTTGCTGATTTAGCACTGGGCTGTGTGGCTGAAAATCTAGATGGAGTATTGAATGTATTTGTTGATTTATTATTATAATTGATGGACTAAAACTGCAAAATGGTCACAAGCAGAATGTCATCTCAGCTAACATTTTTTCACCTTTTCAAATTAAAAGCTATTTAAAACCGAAAACTACTGGGAGATAATGTTACACTGGTGTGGGAATTTGAAAGCAGCTTTGTAAACATAGACTTGCAGGACCTTCATATAAGCTCAGGAAGAGGTGGAGAAAGTCCAGTTTCAAAGCTCTTAGCAAATTATACCTGGAGCATACATTTGTTACATTGATTACTAACCGCTGTTTCAGTCATTTTTATTCTCACCTTCCCCTTTCTAGAGAAAATAACTGTTTCACTATCTCCTCCTCGGGCCTCCACAGAGGGGGGTGGGGGATTAGCTTTATTGCCCTTCTGGAATGCAATACCAGATACCATCTCCAAAACGAAGCGAGAAAGACAGGAAACAAACAATCCTTCCACAACCGAGGAGCCCCATAAACTCCTCTGTACAACACCAGAGCTGGCCAGCAGCTTTAAATGTGGAATGGACTTCCTGTTAGCCCTCAGCCAATAAGCACTGACGACTCTGTTCACTCCAACGCTCAGGCTGGAAGATTCAGAGTAATCCTGAGATAAACCGTTTGGTGAAAACAATAAACCTGCCGGCCAGCGAGAAAGCAGGAAGAAATAAACAACCCCTGATTTCCTTCCCACAGCTGAAGGACATCATCTAGACACTGTGCCAGCCATTCTACACCAGACAAAGCACGTTACCCCGGCAGTGCACCACGTGGACCATCAACACGTTACTAGAATTTTGGTTAGTAACGTGTAATTGACCCAGGTCTGGTGGATGTGGACACCTTCCTGTCTAGATTCAATTCCAGGTTTTGATGCGCGCTATAAATCAGAAATGAACAGCGTGAAAATGTAGCCCAGCTAATTTTCTCAAATGACAGGTTTTGTGATGAATGATCAAGCTGCAAGGAAGCTCAGCCACAGAACAGGAAACTTACATTGCATTGGTGTCTTAGGAGAGAACAATTGTCTTTCTTGCATGTCAAGTATGTTGGTTTTAGATTTTTGGCCTCATTTCAACCCGTTCAATTGACTTTCTGTGATACTTGCACAAAGTATCAATGGCAGTCAGTGTGAGGTGGGCCTCTGTGCCCCTGGCCTGAGGTGGTTTGCTAATTGGCCACCACCTGTGTGTCTAATCAGCAACTGATTGCTACTGCAGACATAGGAAAAGGGTCAGGGGTTGTACCCTCTAAAACCCACCAGGGGACTTGTGCAGTCATGCGGGCACTCAATGAGCTAAATCTGATGCTAACTGAATAAATTAATTGAGTTGAGATTACCTCTAGATTATTATTATTTTTCTTCCCCCAGTTCAGTTTTGATCTCTGTCTCAACCTTTGCCCCTCATGGTGCAATCTATACATGAAGGAACACGAAAATAATACCAGTAATACCAGAAAGGCCATTAATCTTCATTCCATGTCGGGCTGGGTCCTCAGGAGACATCAGTGTGTATCCCGGGCCGGCTCCCTGCTTGTGCTGACACAGGGTGAATGCGGATGAACAGAGCCGGGCTGATCTCCCTCCCAGGGAGCTGAGGCTCAGCGTGCACCTTGCAGGTGCTCCGCCAGCTTGGAGGCAAGCTGGTATCAAAGGCACCAGCTGCCACGGGAGCCAGCAGACCCTGTCCAACACAAGCCAAACGCGCACTTACATACGCTTTTAAGGGGGGGGGGGGGGGGGGCGGTTTTCCGTGTTCACTCTGCCGAAAAGGCACAGGTCAGAAGTATTTTAATTACCCGTCAATATGACACAGGGAACTATCTGGCTACAAACAGCCAACACACTTTTTTAATTGGCAGAGGGAACTACGATCAAACAAAAATATGGCAAACGTGTCAAGTGCAAAACTATGTTCAATATACAGTAATGTAATGTAGAAGAAAAAAAAACAGGTACAAAGAAAATGTTGTGCATCTCATATCTGTCATGGATATAAATGATGTCCAAAGTAAAGTTTATTTTCTTAATATCTAACATCATGTTTTAATTAAATATCTGCCAAGATCTAGATAATTAAACAATAAAATCAATGTCATCACATAAAGAGGTCTTCCAATCCCTGTTTAATATAAATTTAATTATTAACTTAACTAGCTACAGTCTTCTTGCAATCTGGTAAAATCCACTCAGGGAACAACTGGTTCACTCTTTGTGGAGACATTGAGGAGAATGCTGACTAAATTAATTAAAATTCTGAAATACTGATGAGGGATGTACAACAAACAACACTGGCTATGTTAGCCTCTAAGTCCATAAACGGCTCATAATAGCCAGACTACTACCCCCACACCTCCAGGTCCTCACCCTCACTTTTTATGATAAAATCTTTTTCTTAAATGACATGTATAGACAGCAACAATTATGTGGTCTTAACATTCATTGGAAAAATGCATTCATGCCAATATTGATTTTCTAAAAATAAAGAAAAGTGCTATATTTGCACACTACGATGTACGTGTGAGGAACTGGTTAAGCAGTTGGCTTTGAAAAATATGTTCCAGGTCTCAATCCAAGGTAGAGCACTGCCTGTGTGCCCTCCAGCTAAACATTTAATCTGAACCACTTTGGAAAATATCCAGTGGAACAAATCAATAACATATAAACTATGCGAGTCCTCCTGGATACACAGATTAAATACATTACAAACAATAAGATCTAGAAAATATATACATGAGTAAAATAAAACGGATAAGCAGTGTTTAATAAAGGGTCATTTTAAACGGGTCACAGTGGCGTTTCCAATGCTGGCACCTTGCTGTTCATCTTACAGCCCCATGATTTTGCACCGCAGTCTACTTCTCGAACCGGGGGAGAATCAAATCACAAAATTTCAGGCAGCAGCAAAAACCATGAGCTGGTTTAAAATGATTTAGAGCTCATGGATGTACGGATAAAAGTTGGCTTTCATGGTCACCAGTAGTTAATTTAACATGCCAGGGGACACAAGCAATCTTAAAATGCTTATAAGATTGCATGCTAGCTCTAAGACTGCTAGCCAGGATTTTTTGGATTCATTTTCGAGACCCATGCCATAACTGAAAATGGTAATAGTTGGATTATGAAGGACTTTGAAACCCGTTAACTTGCTCGCTTCTTCATAGCGTCATAGCTAACAAAGCTCGACAGTGAAAACCATTGTTCTGTTTTGTTCTTAGCCTACTAAAAATCCTGAACCAAGGAACTTCAATTTATATTTTCTTCAAAGTATTTTTCTGTTCTAACTTTTTTTTTTGGGGTTTTTTGTCAACTGAAAACTCAATTCTCTTTTGCTGAGACAACCTGGGGAATCAAAGAGGGTAGGAATGCAATGGAGTGTAGCCACTCGAATGTAGGGGGTGATTTGGTGGCCAGATGTACAGATCCAGTTTGTGTGGGGATTAGGCCAGGACACTGGGGTTACAGTAACACTCCTACACATTCAAAAAATGCCATGGGACCTTGAATGAGCCACAGTGAGTCAAGACCTCCGTTTAACATCCTCAGCGGAAGGACGTAGTGTCCCCATCACTATGCAGGGATAACGGACTGTTTGGCCCAGAGGGAAGAGAGCTCCCTGAGGACCCACCAATACCTCTTCCAGCAGCAGCATAGGTTTCCTAGGAGGTCACCCATCCTAACCACAAGTACTAACCTCACCCATACCTTCTCAGATTTAGCAGGAGGCCATAAGTAGGGTATAGAGTGGTATGATGGCTAACTATGCAAAACATCCCATGCAAGGACCTCAAACTATTTTCTCAACCCACCAGGGTCTGCCACACCACCAAGAGAAGCAGAGGAACCTTCACTAACCTTAGATCTTGGCAGCGAGGACAACGGGAATTGCCAAATAACCACACCCTAAAAGAATCATAATGCCCAATTCACGTAGCCTGAAATCAGTGCAAATGGTAATAGTTGGATTATTTCACATTCTTTTGTTTTTAATAAATGATTTGTAGGTGGCAGGTGCACACGCAAATTTGTTTAATATAGTATAGCATATGTGGAGGGTGCAATTAGTATAAATCATAATCCTGATGGACAATACATGATTATATAAAATGGAAATGTTTTAAACATGCATAATTGTGAGTTAATGATCACCTTATGTGGTCCTGTAAAGCTCTATTCAAATAGCTTGTGTTTTTGTTTCTTTCTAATGAGAATATACTGTACACATTAACACAACTTTCCATTAAAACAGAGTCTGTAAAGGAATGACTGCCATTTTTGAGTAAACACCACAGTGCAGCACATTTATTATTTGCATAAACTTTAGTTATTTGAAAGGGCATTCAAATTATGACTTCTACTTATGTTCCATTTTGCAGGTTGAAGAAGTCAGAGATTTTAGCTAGAGAATAACTATGGAAGAAAAAGCACAGAAAAAGATTCCAAGACACCAGTTACAAAGATGTTGACTCAGCTGATCATCATCTGAGCAAGCCTCAAACTATCTGTCTGTCAATATGGATTCAGGTCAGCGGCACATTTACTGGAAATGATGTCGCACCTCATCTGAAAGACTTTGGCAGCTGACACTCAGCCTAATCGCCACGGAGATGAGACCCTAAGTACATGCATCAACGGTATTCCAAGGGTCAGGCAAGTACACTAGTACAGCATATCGTTAAGCACTGTATTAAGAAAATTTCTCAACTTCTCACCAATACTGCAAACAGGCCGTGTTTAAATGCACACCAATAACTAGGATGCGGTTATTTTTATCCCGGAGAGCCCATTTTAAATCAGGACACGTCACTTTCAGCCTTGGCCAGGCTTCCCAAGTCAGTAAACCGCCTGTTAATCCTGGGTAAATTAGAAAATGTGTTAGCGGTCGGCTCTGCAGCACACGGTGGCTGGACCAGGGGCTGGGGGGGAAGTGGATTCACGCGCGTGTGCATTAGTGTGAACGCCTGGGGGAAGCAGACGTGCCTGTGCTGTGCGTTCATGCCACGCTGCTGGGCTCTCACTCATAAGCGGCAGCACTCCAATGCAGACTCACAGCAGACGCAAGAGGCTAATCCACCACTTTAATACTATTTTCAATTATACATTTACATTCATAATTAAATATTCACAGACGGCTCAGAGTTCATTAAGCATCAGGGATACCATAAGTACCATGAGTAAGTGCTGAGAGGGACATGTGCACATTAAAAAATAATCACCTTTTCTGTCTTGCGGTCTACTTATGTCTAAACATTGCTAACTGATAAACAAAGTAAAAGTCATGTTCCAGAGTATCTACTGAGTACACCAGACTTGAACATGATTGCCTCACTCCAACCAACACTCATGCACTGCAGCATTTCATATCATATTCAAAGGGGCAGTTCACCCAAAAATGAAATTAAGGTATATTTCCACCAACTCAGAGTGCTATCAATCTATCCTTGCAGATAGTTTCGCTGAGATTTTATGAGTTTTTGAGCTATCCACTGCAGATATCTGCAGCTCATCCTGATATAACCGGTCCAATGTTTATGGCGCTCAAAGCACCAAAAATGTATATTTTAAAAACTCAACAGCAATGTCTCTTTCCAAATTAACTGGTCCCCCCGCCCCCCAACATTTTAAAATCAGATTTAGTGCATCTGTCCATAGGAATGGAAAAACAAAACAGGTTAAAACTTCACTGGGGTATCCATACACAGTTCTGGTGTTACAGAAGCCAGAAGCTAATACCTTTTCTAGCTTTTCAAATGCTAAGATTCATTTCTTACACCACAGGAACTTTCAGTTTGCTCTGGCCTGTCCATCCCCGATGTCTGAACTACGGGACAGTTTGTCACGGTTATGCGGCTAATTAGACTAATGGTGAGGGTGTAAGGAGGTGAGAAATTAAAATGAAACAGGGGGTGAACGGCGTAACAGAGATTAAATGGTGTGGTGAAAGAACACTGGCGAGCGAGTCAGAGCATAAGCTGGGGGTTATCCGCCCCACGTGATTACTGTGCAGGTAATTTTCCACACTCTTAAGACTCAAGCTTCCTCCCCCACTGTGATACACCTGCCCCCCTGCACCTTCTAGAACCTTCCTGAAACACTTTGCCTTCCCTCGCGTTCAATCGAAGCCCAATGCCCTTTTTTTTTTGGCATCGTCACGATTGATCGTGATTTCATGGTCTGGTCTGTGATTACCCCCGCGCCCGCACCCCCACGACGGCCCTCTTCACCTTTGTCTCTCGTGGCACCGCAGATGTTCAAGGGGACCTTCAAAGTGGCCTGGTGTCATTTATCAGTCCCCCTCCCCACCCCACTTTAGCCGTTTAGTTCCCCTTCAGCTGTAGCTCTCCATAAGCGTAGAAGGATATGTAACTAAGGCATGACAGCTAATCTATAGCCCGCTGCAGCCTGTGACCTCCAACCCCGTCTCGTCCCCTCCATCAGTGCACCGGGGTAATGGGTAGAAGGCTTTTGTCCAGGCCACGGCACACTCGCCCCAAGCTGCTCACATATACAGGAGCGCGAAGGAAGATAATGAGAAGGTAATGGCGATAACCGCTGTATCACTGCATCGCCGCGGCGCCATGCTATAAAGCAGGGTCACAGTTCACAGAATGAGAGGAAGAGGTTCAAAATGCATGTGACTGGGCTCTGTTTTCCAACAGCACTTCAGTTTATGCGCCTTGGCAATATACAGAAAATTGTCCTCTTTTCATACGAGCTTTCAGGTCCATAACTTTATTAATTTATTGTAAAACTAATGCTTGGATGCTTGGATGAGTGGAGTCATGCTTGAAGCCACAAATGAAACACATGATGAAATTGCTGAGACAAGATAAATACTGAGGAAATGGGCCCCGACACCGACTTGATTTGTTTTCATCATAGTAAAGAGGACACACAGATAGTTCACCTTACGTCACCATAACTCTTTATGCAATTAAGTTAATTTGCAGCTTCAGAAGAAGGTATAGGGTTTGTGGACATCACTGTGTGTATGTGAGTCAGCATGTGTGTTTATTTAGCTATAGATCTATAGACAGCTTGCTAGTTCACACACACACACACACACACACGCACACACATATAGATATTGTTAGATAAATAAATAGCAATGTTACATTTAGGCCTAATATCATCAAAACTGCACAGAGCAATAGCTTATTCTTTAAAAAATGTTTCATTTTCCTTTTTTTCCTATCACAAATGCCCCAAAAACACAATATTCTAAACGATGGTGTATTACAGCACTATTATTAGCCCACAACATAGAGCCGACTGTGTTGGAGCTGACTGTGGACCGACGTCCCCACAGGCAACACATTATTGGCCACCGTGGTAGGGAAAAATACCAGACAGTGAGGTATACATTAGCAACTCCTCTCATAGAAGAGGCCTTACAGCTATTGTGCACTCATAACTTGGTGAAAGTCAAACTGATCAGTTCAAACTGACTGGGCTTAAGTTTTCATGGAGAAAAGGTCACTCATAGCAAGTAGACTGCAGCATATTCTCCTGTCTACATAAATTAGAGCCCTTGGTCTCTCTTTGCATGGCAACTCAATGGAGCAGGGAGAATGAAACCTGAACTCCATTTCAGCTTGCGCTATACAACACACCGGTCAGGGATCAAGCGAATCAGAAAGAGGCCAAGTTTCTTTCCTTTGCAAAGAGAAACCAGCGGCACAAGTAATGATAAACAAAAAGTTTAACTGAGGTGAAATCAATTCATGCAGTTTAAATGCTAGTTTACTATGTATATGGGAGTCCTTGCTGTTCTTTGTAAGCAATAAAATAAAAACATTTTTCCCCCACTGTGGCGATAGTGAGAAAGTCAGGACAGCTATTAAGTAAGCTTATCACCAGACAAACAAACAGGAAATAAAATCAAGCAACTGTCTGCTAGGTGATGAACAAGTTTGAGGGGAAAGAAGCCTTCATTTCCCAGTATCTCACAGTTGGACAAGGATAGCTTCCTGCTCACACAAAAGAGCCAACCCAGAAAGTCTTTCTCACAAACCAAAATGCTATAAGGCTAGCTTTCTTCTTCAAAATCTCTTTGCAATTTCCCTATCCTCTTTTTCCAAATCACAATCAAGAGACCAGAACACTAATTCTGTGCAAATATCTACGTAACATTAATGTGCACTCCTATCCAGATCGATCTCTATCCAGTGTTTAAATGATGCTACAAAAGGGGGGTTCGTACAGTCGTAAATGTATAATCTAGGCATACTCATGGTAACACGACTACTTATGGGAGATTTAGCCTAAATTGCCCCAGCAAGATTTCCAGGGCCATTCCAGGCTCTCCACTGCCAGTAAGCAAAGATATTACTTTTCCAAAGATCTCACATCCATGCGCCTCTCCCAGCAATCTCAGCAATTTATGCTTCCCCCACCTTCTTCCCTTCTTAACCAGAGTAAAAGCTTAGGAAAACACCCACTGCCCTGCACAGCTCCCTACAAAACTTGCTTAAGGTACAGTTACTACAGACTCTTTGTATTCACGTCTGCCTTACTTTTCTACAATGAAATCAAATCACTCATTTATTCAGAAATCCACCCTGCTGAACTGAACGCCACAACAGAACTATAATGCGAACGGATAAAACATTAAAAACTGAATTACTAAACTGTCATGCAGAGACACTCTCAAGTGAGACTCTGGAAACTCATGCCCCAGTTTGGAGATAAATGATGTAGGTAATTGCCCTTTCATTGTGACTACGAGACAAAATAATTTAATTCATTTCAGTCCATTATATAAATGCCGGCTTCTGTTGCAAGTAACCTTCCATGTGCGCAAAATTAGAATTTTTATATGCACTCCCACCAGCCAGCCAGTCCCATCCTGGCCATGCAAGTACTAGTATGAAGAGTGCAGAATTAGTGGTCTGATTACTTTCTCTGCAAGAGGAACTGTTTAGTTAAGAACTTCCGCAGGCCCTCTCAAAACAACCCTCTAAGCAGCACTGATAAAATGAAATGCTTTTTTAACATTGCTAATTGATTTATGCAAAAATATTTCAAACATAATTTCACCCAAAACAAACATATTCTCAGAAAGAGAAAGACATGAAGGATCATAAAACTGACTGCATCTGCATTTTTAGAAGCAGAATTGCTGCTGTGGTGAAACAATCACAGCTGAGGGTGAAAATTTGGGTTGGACATTGGAGGGGTTGAGGTGAGCATTCCTGTTGGGGGTCCAGAGGCATGCCCCCCTGAAAGAATTTTTAAAATAATACATTTTTTTCGAAAAGGTTATTAACTGGCTCTTTCTACTGAGTTTTAAGGCAAAAAAGCCCAAAAACTCACAGATCTGGGCCTATATATTCCCAGCCAAAAAAGACCATATAAATATGCATTACTTTTAATAGTTGTTAGAACTACCACTCCTCTCTCAGTGCCCAGTATATTCCCTAGCTTATATGCTAAGATTGCTCATAAGTCCAACCATGGCCCACTACTTCCTGCTACTGGGAGTGCATTGTTAATGCCTGCAAGTGCAAAACTGTACATATAGTAAAGTTTTGCAGAATAAAGTAAAAAGGGGGGGGGGACCCCTGGATTCACTAAATTGTTTTCAATGAAAATAAACATGAAAATTAACAAGTCAAATTTAGAACAAATGTTAATTGCATCCTTATCTGAATGTTCACACAAAAAAGGCCCGCGCCATGCTTTCTTTAGCATTCATTTTCAGAATAAACATTTTACAAAAGAGAGGGCCTGAAAGTCCCAAATGCAAGTATAATGTATCTCTCACAAAAGCAAGTGAGAGACGGTATATACTGTACTATAAAGTCAGCATGAGGACTGCAATGTATGTGCTCACTCACTTTTTATTATGGAAGTTAGATTGCTCATATTAATTTATATATGGCCAGATCAACACAACCTACAATGAGTAGATTCATGTTCAGATAAGTACTGAGCTATTCAGTTAGTAATGAAACACATGTATTACAACTGCAAACTATTAAGTTCTAACTACTTGACTGAATTTGTGCCAGGAGGCTGTGTGTGTTTTCCCTCCCTGAAGTTATTACATTCAATAAATGTGTGATATGCATATTGGACCTGTCATAATTTTCAAAAAGTGATATATATATATATATATGTGTGTGTGTGTGTATAAAATGCCATTTTTACCATTACAGTCCCTGCCACTGCTATTGTTGAGAGAAAGCACTGAAGTCATGGTTTTACAATGGCATCAATAATAATCCATCTTAACAACAGGTAATTTGCTTTGCAAAGCTTATGAGTTATATGGCCATGACAGGTTTATATAACACTGAGGTAAACAAACTGTCAAATCAAGTTTCAAACATAGGCTAAATGTTTTTATAAATCAAAATAGATTCATTGAGAACCCGAAAATATGTCAGTGGTACCAACAAGTACCTCCACGAAGTTCTGAGCCATCATTTCAATAACTACAGTGTCCACAATTATTCATCCCTACTTGAGAAATCTGGCTGACTTCCCATCAAAGAGGTGACAAAAAAAGATAAAAAGATCTGAATCCGAATAATATTGGCCAAATCAGGAGGAGAAAACATTCCTAGAGAATGCATTATTCGAGTGTTGCCGAATGTGGTATTTGGATTCAGGACCACCCCGACTATAAGCTACAAACTAAATTTTAGATTTTGGGAAGTTTTACTTTTAAAAAACAAATTTATGGATAAACAACGAATGGATAAGTTCTGACTAAACTAAAAAGCAGCCACACTGGACCTTATGTTCCTTTAATATTCATAAATTGGTAACCCTTGGCAAAACAGCTGTTTTTTTTCATTAGTTGATAAAGAAAAGATGATTTATTTTATGAATAAAGAAACCACACACTTCATACCACGTTTCCCCTGCATCTGCACTATTTATGCATATAGCCAAGGCACCGTGGTGGAAATATTAAGCGGCTTGCAGAAAAACAAAGTCCAATTTCTGAGCCCAGAAGAAATACTTCTCTTTAAACAGTAACTCATTAAACTGCTTTAACCTGCCAGGCAACCACCTGCGGGGGCCACATCACAGCTAATGTTCCATTACAAATGCTGTTGTCACAACTCACTTCCAAACCAAGACAAGCAGGGCGTAGCGATACAAGTGAACACTGCAGTGGGAATATTACCTATTGAAACAGATACGGCAACAGATCCCTCCTCACACCTGTAAAGGAATCGCTAATGCACAAATGCTATCATACAGTGGCACCTTGGAATTCTCCTTTCGTAGCAACGGAGGGAAACAGTCTATTTCGTAATAGGGCACCTTGCTGTGAACCCATGCTGAACACCATCTGTTAGATTACCAGCTCCACCCAGGCTGAAGAGCTGGGGGAGATCAGGCGAGGGTAGCAATATGCAAGTACAACAACACAAAGTCTTCTCATTAGTGTTCAAGTTGCGAATTCCACGTCCCCGGCGAGTAGATTTTAAGCGCCTGCAGACTCTAATACCTTTCGCTGCAATCTGAGAAATACAATTAGGCATTCAATTAGGATTTCACTGAGTGATGAGAACGGTCCGTGAGAGCCCACCAAAAGAACATTAGTGAGCTGCTATTTCTCACTTTCATTACATCAAAACAGCAAGCTCTTTTTTGAGCTTGAGTGATTCGTTAATCGCCGAACGCCTTCTATCACTGAGCGCAGTCCGCACTGCCGACTCTCAACCTGCAGCTTAATTAGCACTTTGGGGTGTGGCCCATATCTTATATGCGGCAAAAGCTCGACGCGCTCAAGAAATGGTTGCTTGCGGCCGGTCGGTGTAGAAAAAAAATATGTAAGATAATAAGATAACCAACAATCCATGAAACAGCAGAAGCTAAATCTCTGTCTTGTGTGTTTTCCCCTTTGCGACAGATATTACAAATTTGTATTTTCAATTCTTAAAGTATTATATAAAGGTAAGAGCCACAGTATGTTGGACTGCCAATTAAAGTAATCCATAATTCTTACAGTAGCCAGCAGGCTACAGTAAGTACTGTGGAGAAATGGTTCCCCATGATTTACTGCCAAAAGATTGACACAACAATGCCTGGACAGGTTTAATCATATTGTTTCTGTTTGAGTGCCTATTTGTGTATTTATCTTTATATACAATTAATGTAATACATGCACAACTTTGAAGTGGGCCAAACTGAATCATAACAAGAAAACAAAGTCAGCATCAAAACGCCACAAGATTTACATATGTACCCAAACAAACCACTTCAGAAAGCTTGCCCCTTGACTTAAAATGCCACCAGCAGTTAAGGGGTTAATGTAACTAATACTGCAGTTACACTTAATATTTGAAGTTAGGTCTATTTGAAGCGCTGGAAATCCAATACATACCATTTGGACTTTCCTCATCAATCGCTACAATGGTGGCAGGTGGGCCAGTCCTGGAAAGCTTGCACTCTGAAATACCAAGGACAAAAAGGAAAACTGAGAACATTTCAATGCATCTGAAACAAAGGCATACACTCTACCTCAACTAGTGACACAGCGGTACACTGCTCATGCTGGCTTTTGTTCCACTCATGCTCTTCATTAACAAGGTTGATTACAGTTGCTGATTTCACATAAAATTACAATTACTTGCTGTGGGCCCTTGGAGACTGAAGTACATTGTTGACACAAGTCATGGTTTTTCTATTACAATTGTGCCCTTTTCAGCAATATCGTAAAGCAGATTAGTAATCCTCCTAATTGACTAACATTAATTAGCTTAGCAATTAATGGGATTGGGACTATGACTATTCAAGTCAATAAAAAATGCATTAATTAAAAAGCAGATGGAACAACAGCCAATGTACACAGTGTACCCCCAGGCCCTGGGCTAAGCCTATACACAGTACACTGCTTTAACTGCTTTACTCCACTCCATATTCAACGTATTTCAAGCAACACTACCAGACACAGTACATGGACCACCATGTGACCATCAAATGCAAGGCTTTATACACAAGCACCATGGAGACAACTAAAGCAATGCACAGATAGTAGCAACTGTAGCTGCCACACACGATGACAAGGTGCCTGGGAACAGGGACAGACAGAGGCGGGCAGCAGGGGTTGTGGAACGCTGGGGCCAGATCACATGACAAGAAGGTGCTGGAAAGGAAAATATTTATGGTCTTACCCTCATAATGCCAGTCTGCTTGTCAAGAATTAGTGTCATCATCAGAGTGGAGAACAGAGTGATGAAAGAAAAGAAAAGCATGAAATAGTTTTACCCGCCAAAGTTTAGGTTAAAAAAAAAAAAAAAAAAAAAAATTTAGCCACAGAGAAATGCAAAATTGTTTTAGAGTAAGAAAAGAAAAACACATTTGCTTGCATAAGAGGGTACAAGTATAAGGTACAAGTTCCATTGCATTTCCAACAAATTAATATTTATATGATACTTAAACAACGGCATAAATAATTGTATGGCAGTGAAAGCTCCCTAGATAGAGATTTAGATACAGTATTACCCAAATGCTTATACTGCTATAAATGCTAACTGCTGTTCCTATTAGAAAAGGACACTGTAATATTGGATATGCAATTCACTGTCACATACAGTATGTACACCTTAAGTATAGTATTACCAAAGTAACAAAAGTTAAACTTAAACCGAACTACAGACTCTGTTGATGTTACGTGCTACCATCAGTGTTAAGAGTAGTACCCTTAAAACCAACATCTGAAGAGACATCAGGTTGCATTCCATTGGTTTTGATCATATTTGGATTTTGAAGAGTGTTCATTTTTTTTAATTAAATATTTTGCAGGTACCAATGGGCAAGTAGGGTTTAGTCATGTGACTAGTCAAGTGAATTTTACATTCATGGAAACGTGGAAAAGTACGTTACAGGATTGTTTTTAAGAAGTACAGGGGCCAGGTGAATTAAATTGAGCCGTGCTTGGTTCCGTTCAATCTCCACATTGTGCGGAGAAATCGTGGAGCAGATTAGCCTAATTCAACCAACATTCAGTCTGGCTGTGTGTGGCAGCCTTTATGCACATGAGATAAATACTCCACTGAAGTGATGCACGTAACGGTTTTATTTGCAGCCAGGGACCGAATAGCAACACCAGTGAAAAGAGCTCTCAAACTCAATACATCAGTAAAACAATGGTTTGTTGTCTGCACAGAGGAAAATGAAGCCCAGCACTCAGCGCGGAATCAAATTAATAGTCTAGATAAGTCAGGTTCTGCTGAACTCAAAATTTACTCTTGGATATGAATCACAGAAATTATTGATTTTCAGCCCGAGTGAAACTGAGGGGGTTTTACGTTGCGTTTTAACCTCTGAAGTACTTTAATTCCCAGCCAAGCAACTAATGCAGTTAAGCAAAATGTATTGCGGTTGGTGGGGTTCTTGTGGGTGGGATTTTGCAGAATAGTCACTGTTTTAACCCATCTCCTGGCAAGCAGGAAGGCTGAGGCACCAAAGTCCATAGAGAGAGGACCATTCATTACCAGAGAACAGTCCTTTTCACTCCACTGATCCAACTTCAGCACTTTAGACACAAAAACCTTTACAGAAAATGAATGGGTGCTTATCGAAGGAAAGACGGCTCAGTATAAATCATGCAAAAACCATCGCTACGACTGTACGACTCGCGCAGCGGCACAGATCGGGGGAGAGGAAACGAACTTGCTCTCTCAGCGCGACGCCATCTGAAATTAAAACAAGAATATGCATTTTCGTGCACCGCAGCCATCCACAAGAGCGCGGCTGCCGCGCTCGGGTACATCTGCGGCAAAGTTTCTCCGCGAGAACCGTTCTCTGGATCGCGGAAGCGGCGGTCTCCCGCACCCGAATCCGTTTCATTTCCAAAACCGGACGCAAGCCAAGTTCGTCTGACTCGGCTCCCAGCAGTTTAGGGTGGATTACAACATCAATATGTTGTGTCTGGCGCGTGAATAAACAAGATACCTAACAACGAATGAATTTGCATTGATTATCCACAACAGCCCCTCTGCAATCTGCCGTCCATGAATGAGTAATTGCGGACAGTGGTGTCACGTTACATGACACCAGGCACACCGACACCCAAAACCTCCAACTGCCTGGGTTTCCAGCAGATTGTGTTTTGTCCTTTCTGCAGTGTCTCCTTAGCAACAGTTGCTGTGTGGGGACAAACAGATACCCTGACTATCAAATATGCATGTGGGTACGGCATGCTCTTCCCTCTACACGACATTATGAATTAAATGTAAAAAACAAAATAAAAAATTTGACAAAATATTTTCTGTGTCAACTACTAGAGGTCCATTTTGCATCCTAATGTGAAACAAGAACTTATTACATTTCAGGATGGTAGGTAGGGTTATATTAATGTTTCCAACATTGCCAAAAATCATATGTCTTGGTCATTATTAAGACACACGACTACTCTAAAACACTATTATTGCATCCAACATTAAACTGAAAACTTTCTTGGAATTTCTGAAAAGTTCCTAAGGGTACTGACATGTATACGTACAGAGTGACCACAAATAATAAATCAAACACTGGGAGTCCCAGGAGTCGTATAATCAATCAAAACAGTTTTCTTCAACCAAGCTCCTCTATCATTCACTGTATTCTAGGCATTTGTCACGAGTGTGCCAGAATGCAAATTGATTCAAAGAAAACTTTCAAAAGGACAAAACTCTGAAGTAGAGAAATCAGAAATGCAGCACACAAAAACAGAACAATAATACAGCACAGAACAACGGTAGAAACAGGTAGAAACAGGTGGACATGTCACACATCAGCCTTCCCCTTCCCCTGCCCCATAGGCATAGCCTATGATGGGATAATTGTATACGATAGCGCTCTGTTGCTTCTTGGAGAGCTGTGCGCTTCGGGATTGTGCGCTTGCTTATCTGCTATTGCATTCTCTGCCGTCAAACGTTTCTTAATGATGCACTGAACAGGCACGTCTCTCAAATAAACAGATGTAGAATAATTGCGCTGACACAATGAAGCATGCCATCCCGTGTGAAGAGCCCATTAATAATGTAGTGTCACAAGATTTCAGCAGTACCCCTCGGCACACGTGGCAGGGGCATATTTAAAGACTCATTCTCTCTCGCCCTCTCCCTCTCCCACTTCATCTGTGCGCACGTGTGTGTGTGTGTGTGTGTGTGTGTGTTTGCGATGTTATGTTCCCTTCACTTATAAATCTGTTCTCATTAGTGCCACGCAGAAAGGTGCGCGTAGACGGGAAACAAAACTATTCCTGGATGCGGCACGCCACCCGCCACGCGGCTAAACGGCTGTGAAACACGGCGCGAAAGTTAGCGCGCTCGCATTATTCAAAGCCGCTCATCCGTTTACGCATCAGACGATCCATCTGCTCACCTGCCAGGCTTCAGACAGCGCTGAAAATCTGAGGGCACGGGGAGGGGAGGGGTGCTCGCGCGAGCAGATGAGTCCCCCACACCGCAGACGCCGATCCATCAGGAAGTTGCGGCGAGCACAAGAAGCTCAACGTGGGGGGCAAAACAACTCCCAGGCGTCCCATGAAAAATGTGACCTTCACTGTCCAGTGTGTCCACAAAATCGCACCATATCGGTGGTAGGGAGTGGATGATCTTTTTGAATACACATTTCGGTGTTACATTTGACTAAAAAGGGGAAGTCAAGGTCCTCTGGTACTGTAACACATTGACTGAATGCTAGGAGTACAGAGACTTTTTAGCAGTTTCAAATTGACAGCTATAGACAGATGTTATATGAACACATTGATTTAGTTAGGAAAATGGCAAGCATTGTTGGGCTGAAGGGCCTGTTCTCGTCAATATGTTATGTTACGTTATATTCTTATTTTGCAGTGAAAAGTAATAAAAAGTATGAAAGGAAGTAAAAAAAATTTTGTTAGTCGTAGCAGTTTATATGGCATTAAATGTGACAATGTCTTCAGCTCTCTCCAGAACAACGGTACAGTATAAGACCATATACGCATGCCTGGCAGCAGAATGACCCTCAAGATCATACATGTTGTTTAACTGTAAGGATGGTCACCCAGAACACTGACCATCATTTGTATTTTATCAATATATAATTACAGTCACAAAACCTCCATATTAGCTCTCAACCACAAAGACACAAAGACAGAGAAATGGACACCGCCATCTCTGCTGTCATCTAGATTTGATACCAGAACGGACCAAGATAATAAAGAGGATCTTAAAGGGAAAAGAGAACGGCAGCGCGGATGTCTGATGTCCAGAAACAATCGCTCAGCAAGCTTCTGCCTGGGATAGCCTGACAGAGAGATCCCCAGATTGGAGCCATGCCACTGAGAGTAATCACCTCAGAAATCAATACACAAAGCCTGCTGGGACACCCGAAGCCAAAGCCGGAGAAACAGATGTTACTCCGCCGGACCAGGAGAGCACTGAAAGTAAATGCTGATTTTCATTTTCATATCCAGCCGAACTGGGTGAAAAATAGCAGTACCTGCTACGGCTGACTCACGAAGGCCTTAGATTACTGCGAAACCGCCTCCGATTACAGGAAAACCCGATGCACTGCAGGGCAATCGCCCGAGCGTCACCTACCCGCATGCCACGTCAGAACTACAGCATCTACACAAAGGTCCCCAGCTGAACTCCGTCCAAAGTAACCCCGCCCCCCTCGGTGAGGTCAGCGAAATCCCAAATGATTTCCACATCCCATGTATGGCTCTGGTTTCTTTTAAAACTGCGTTCATCCCCGGAATTCCCAGTTCACCTTCCTGCATCTTAGCACCTCTCGCAGCTCTCGTTTGGTTCTTCCATTTCTACAACCCCTCACTGGAATTTTGCCGCCACCAAAAACACTGCTGTAGCCATTTATTTATTCTGTCTGTCTGTCTGTCTGTCTAACTATATAATCCCCAAGGTATTTACAGGACTTGATCTTACCATGATAATATATTCATGCTATTACAGATATTTTAAAGGAAACACTATAGTCTAGTCTCTCCTTCTATAAATTGGCTTGCATTTCTGTTTTTTTTTTTTTTTCAGCCAACAAGGACAAGAGTGAAATGACTTTGTGAGCTCGGCAAGGAAACAGATTAACTCCCACACAAGGATGTAAACATCTATACAACATCTTGCTGATTACATTTCATTACCCAAACCAACTGCACAGCTTAATTGTAGTCTTTCAACGTCTGAAAGTATAATGCCGTCTTGCTCTATTAATCCCAGGGTACAAGGGTACAATGAAGATTTCCACCTGCGTTCTTCTACCTGGGCAAGCGTGAGTGTGTGTGCGTGTGTGTGTGCGTGAATATGCACAGTACAATCTGTGACAAACAATCCAGATGTATTGGGCATTTTGTAGCTTGCATTGAAAATTAAATTTTGATAGTGAAGGATTTGATGCCGAGAAGTGCTTGGTTTGATATATTGTCTTTGAATAGTTCAAAAGGAGCTGAAGTCATCTATTGATGAGGCCATTTCTTCTTCACAAGAGAACAAAGGTATTCTCATTTTCAAAGAAGAGGTTTTGCTTTCTTTTTGATAAAATCAAATTTACTTGCATAAAACTTCGGCGTTCATTTTGACAAACTGTTCAATCACATTCGGTTATACTGCAAGTATGAAAGAGTGGACTGACGTGCAGGAAAAGTTCAAACAAGGCAGACGGCTGTTATTCGTAGCATATGAGTGCTATCTAACAAATGTACTCTGACAAACCAAGTCACTGTGATGCTCCAAATATCTAGTGCATGCGTTCCTCCTATGGATGTAATACTTCACTCATGAACCCAATCAGTCCTGTTGTGGATAATTAGTAGTTTTCTTCTGATCACATCTCGAAATTGTGAGCTCCCAGTACAGTAAGCATCATACAGTATATCATGCCATGGTGAAGGTATGAATGATGTGATATCTTTCACCTATATGTGACACAATGAGTGGATCATCAGGGCTTCGGAAAGAATAACATAAATCACAGACAAGGTCAAAGATCTCCACCGCGTCTTATGGGGGGGATGAGCCCAGAGGGAATTGGTGTGAATACCCGCAAACCAGCCTTTCCATTTGTTGGATTGAATTTCCATGAATCACACTCCCTGCTCTCCCTGAAGGGGCTTTTCACACTCACAATTCCATAGCGTGTGATTTGAGCCATGGTCAAAAATATCTTCTGTGCAATGAAAGGCTACACGCTGTGCATGGAGCATCGAAGCAGAGAGGGGTGTTCACTGGTAATCATAAATGCAGTTTTGTGGCCTTTTTTAAGAGACTTGTTTGAAAGTTCAAAACTATTAGTTTGCTCTTAAAAACCACGTACTGAGTGGAAGATCATGGGTTTACGGTAAGGTAAAGGTAAACAGGGCACAAGTTTAAAAGAGGCAGTTGGAGAAGGACATGGTGGATTCTGCACATATCTGAGCAGCCAAAGCTGAATGAGATTGGGTGACCTGGCCTGTCTGTCAGCAAAGAGAAAATTAGCCTCAGAGGGTGAAAATCAGCCTCAGAGTAATCATCAAAGGCAGCAACCAGCACTTGGCTCTGTTGGTCTCAGACATCCTGATTACACCTGCTGCCACGATCATTATAAATATCCACTGAAAATCCCCCGTTACCTCAAGTAAACTCGGATGACGGAACTGTGCTGTGCTGCCAATCACGCAAACCAAAAAGTTAAAGGGAGCAAAAGCAAGCAACCATAACATGACACCCAATCTTTGTGATTTTATCATTTTAAATTACTTTTCTTAAAAGACTCTGTGTTGCCTACATTGCTTTACGACGAACACATTATGCATTCAATATGATGATAATAATTACGTTGATAATAACAACTGACATATTCACACTATAAATTTAATTCAAAATTACGGAGAGGGTATGTGGCAGTATGCATTAATCAACAGCCACAGTTCTCAAAGTGCAAGCTATGACATTTTTGGCCATGAGATCAATGCATAAATGTAATTTTTACCGTACATCCTTGATCAGTTAGCCAAAAATAAAAATCTAGATGTATAAATGAGAAAGTGTGTACTGTAGCATTGTAGCACCGTGAGTCATCCTGAATAAGGGTATCTGCTAAAGGAATAAATACCGTATCATTACAAAATCCTGTTTGGGAAATTATTATTAACTGAGCTTCTTAACTATGGGGAGAGGGAAAGGAACTGAGAACAGCACTTGAATTAAGAATATCACTTGGTGACACTAACCACGGGCTTCAGCTATTATCCACCTCTGTGCTGTGAGCAAAGAAGTTCACTTTTAAGAAAACTAAATATACATATATATACTTCAGAAATACACTGTGCTATCACACTAATTCTATCAGTGGCTACTAAGGTACTGAGGTACGTCTATATCTACATAACTCTTCATATATTTTATGACTATCCAACATTTTTCACATCTTTTCACACCTTCAAGACCACGTGAAGACAGAAAAATGTACAGGGTCTGCAAAGGCAGTAGAAGCCCAATTGACCAAACGAGACACCATTGCTTGCATTATAGAAAAGGAGCAACTAACCGAGTGAAACACTCCCGCAGTGGCACAATGGTGCCTGAGTACCTGAGGCTGCCAGCCACAGACAGCACTGTCATTGTGAGGATTTGATACTACACCAACACGCGCATACATACACTGGGGAAAAGGCAGTGTCTCAGCAGGCTATGCCACCTCTCTCCCCCTGTCCTCCGTATTTGTAAAACCCACAACACCAGCCTTCTCTGGAAGGAGAAAAAAAGACCAACCCTTCTTTTCACATTTGATATCAGAATTTTCTCACAAAGAACCGAGTAATTGCAACAAATGGGCAAGAATTAAAACAAAGCTGCCGCGGAGATGAAAGAGAATAGTTTCTAAGACAAGAAAGGGCAAAGTTGTATCGAATCCGTGTTCCACAGAGAAATGGTCTTTGCGTAATGTCTCTGTAAGAGCATAAATGGCACATTCAATTGGCCATTTGCCTTTGGGAGACAAAATTTATTACACCTATTTACAGACAGTGGTTATATTATTGACATTTTATTTTGCTTTCAACAGAAAATGGGAGGAATATTTATGGGACAGAATTTATCTACGAGCACCTACTTTACGGTCTTGTATTTGCTACTAGAAGACATGATATTTTCAGATAAAAATAAATTAGTATTTTTAAACTCAATTGCTCTATGGTATCTTGTAACTTGAAGAAAAGATCAAGATCACTATCCAATAGGAAGAAAGTTCATTAAACTGTTCAAATTAAGCGGTTAAATACAATAAACAACCTAAATATCTTAATCCTTGTTTTTAAGAGAAGTTTCTAAAAGGATTCGGAAGGCACAGCCTCAATAAATCAATAGTACGTTGAACATATTTAACTTCATTATGTCTTGGGTCAGATGCAAAGACATTTGCACCCTTGACTTCACTAACTGATAGTAACAGCTGCTTCAGCGAGTCAAATGTTCCCTGCAAATTGAAATCGTACTTGTGAATAGAATATTCACCAATGAGCTGAAGCTACCATTGTGGATTCCGTGCTTGGCTACTCCCACAAATGAAAGAGGATCACGGAGGTGCAAATCTTGTGGACGTGACTTCACAGTTTGCTTTTGAACCTTCCCCACATTACAGAAATCAATAGACATCATTACGATAAGGAGAAATACACTTTCATTGCTGTGCCACTGCTTTTAACCTTGGCGGTCTACTGTAGTATGTACAGTACACGCATGTACTCTGGACACATGCAAATCCAAATGCACAGTATCTAAATACTTATTTAAAATGAAATGCAAAACTAAAATAATAAATATATTTGGTAATGGTTTACCACAAAAATCTTTATATCTCTTTATATGCAATTCATAATGTATTCCTCCTTGTTTGGCAACAAAAAAGTTGAACTAAAGGAATACTAATTAACCACAGAGGCAGATCCACCAGTGGAGGCAATAAACCTGTGATATATGATTTACATAAATACGGCATTAAACTGTTTGGGCTTTATGGGCCTTTAAAACAAATGTCAAAATGAAAACATTAACCTTTAAAAAGGGTTAAGATTTTTTCCATCAGAAGCATTTTGATCAAGATCGCCCTTCCTGATTCAACATGACAGATGCATTCTACTTGTATATTCCGCTCAAGCTTATGCATTGCGTTCTTTTGCCGTTACGCACGTCAGCTGTGTGTTTTCCACAGCTGTAAGCTGAAGGCACCAAGGTCGCCAGTCATCTCAGGAAGGATTAGTAGCGTAACTCTTGAGGGAGAATACCATAAATCACTGACAACTTTAAGCCGACTGATTCGGTGTTAATATCCATGAACACCTATGTCTAGGGTAGTAGTCTTATTTATGGTTATTTTCTTTGGTTACTTAGACAAAACAGTGTGTCAATTCGGCTTTAGTTATTATAAACACGTTACAAAAAATTTCAATATTGCACATGAAAAAATGAAAAAATGATTTCTTTCGCATTCATTCAATGGGGACTGGACTTGAAGTAACACATCCAAGAGGGTGCTGTTAACAGCCTAACACCATTAGCCATTACACACTCCACTGAATTAATTTAAAGACAAAGGGGAATACTCCACCTCTCTTCCCCCGCCAAGCTACAAGCATTTTTATCACTAACAGCAGTCTAAATCAGGCTCCTCGCCACAGTGGTCACAATGACAATTTCCTGTGACAGAGATCTTTGTCATCACATGGGTTTTTACCAAGGGCCACAAATGGTTAAAGACAACCTACCTTCTGCATTATCTTGAGACCAGCTGTAGGAAACTAAAGAAAGGATTCCAATCCCTATCCCCAGCCATTTGAGCAAACACGACCCCAGTCGCATTTTCTGTCAATCGCTACTGCAAGCCCACCTGGAGAAGAGGAAGGGTGAAAAAGAGAGAGAGTAAGAGAGAGATAGAAAGAGAAAGAGGGAGAGAGATAAAAAAAAACAAGAGAGAGAGAGAATGACATTTTGATTTACTGGCCAAGGATAATAGATTTTGTTCAGTGGCCTCTGTTTCATGAGGCTACATCGCTGATTCCCTGAATAACTGTATGTGCAGGTTATTCTTCAATCAATATTATCAGAATTTTCTACAATGGAAAAACTTATCTTTTGTAAGATATGCACAATATTTTCAATCCAATTATTGGTGTCATGTTTGTCATCTTTTGAATCTTCAGCAGAGTGTATCAGGGTTTCAGTTGACGTCACCTCATATGAGCCAGATTGGTTTCATTGGATGAATTAAGAAATAAAAAGCGATACAAATATTAAATGTTCAAAACATTTGTATGAGAAACTCACTAGAAGTAGAACTCAAAACCACTCTTGAAAAATGTGATGCAAATGAAGACCATACAACCTTAAATTGCGGTTATTTATGGACACACATGCAACATTAGTTGCACTAGTTCCACTGTTCCAAATCAATAATCACATACTGTAACCCTTTGCGAATCTACCCTTTAACCTGTTAAACCATCAACAGCAGAATATGGACAAATTTGCTCCTGCTTATAGGTTGCAGATCGATATTTTGTCATATTACCGGGAATATCTTAGCATTTCTAACAGTGTAACATACGAGGAAAAACTGGGTGCTATCTTGCAAAGTACATTAGGAATGTGTGGCTCAAAGAAAGGCTTTCACTTATTCTCAACAACACACACAACATTCTTATAATTTATTCTTTAGAGGGATTAAAGGTAGACGATAGACAGATGCCCATGGTCTGTTAGTGTAACCACTACTCATTAAAGAAAGATATTTCATCATGGTAAGAAAGGTAAGACAAAGAATGCAGTCGACTCATACATACAACACTAGCATACTGAACACACCATATGGATAACACAGTATATTTATAATGCACAACCAATTTAATTTTGGTTTGATACACATATCAAAAGAATCAGACATGGCAACATGGCGATGCATAGGTTCTGCTGATAATACTGATGAGAATATCTTGTGCAAATCAAGAAATACATAATTGCACTTTGATCATGAAGTCACTGAAGCTGTATTCATGTACATGATTTTAACATACGAACAAATTCATTTAATGCTTACATGTTTAAAATTAAATATAGTATTTCATTGTTTTTCTCTCAACAGAGGCCAGTCTGTTTTTTTTTAACCAATCTCCTGCTCTTTTGTATAGCACCAGAAGGGAAGACCTACAGTTATTACATGTAGAGACTTTACTTTGAAGCAAATAGTATTTTTTCACTGAACAGTGAAATGTGAAATGCAGTAGGCTTTGATGTTACTCCCATGACTGAAAGGGAGATATAACTACGCCTTTTCAGATATCAGGTCTCTGACTGTGTGTGTGTGTGTGTGTGTGAGAAGAGAGAGAGAGAGAGAGAGCAAGAGAGAAAGAGGGTGGGGGAGAGAGAGAGAGAAAGTAGATTTCATGTTAAAAAGTTTAAACCTTATTTCCATCATCAGATAAATATTGTCATTCTGATTGCAACCTGGGAGTGTACCCATTATATGCTATCTGAAATGAGGGAAGTAATGTTTCAAGGTAGTTATTGTGTGAGGGTGCCTGCATGCTGGCATTTTCTCAGCAGCATTTTGCCTGCCTAAGGTCCAGGGTCTTCCAAAACAGGAATCTAACCTCCACTAAAGCAGCTGTGTACAGAGCTACATGCTTGACCCCAGTGAGGCCCCCCACACTTCTGTAAGGCAGCCTTTATTTCCTCAGCTCTCATTCCCCTTGACCTCGCCGCTGTATCCCCCGTTTGCAGTAGAGATCTTTGGCATGGCCCTTGCCTGGATTACATCTGACCTCAACACCAAATCCCTTGGTCGTTCCACCCTGCAGCTAGGGTGGGTGGGGGGAGGTGTAGTTCCCAATGATGTACAAAGAGAAAGTGTGTGGGGGGGGGGGGGGGGGGGGGGGGGGGTGTAGCGATCGCAAAACACGGGCAATGATCATGCACTAGGGACTATCACTGGTCATCATCAATGCAACACTTTCCATTCTCCCATTTTTTCACTTCATTTGGGCGCACCGCAGATGATTAGTGCTTCCCCCGATCCCATTAAGGCCTTCCACAGCCTATATCACCTGCCAAGAACCGGTCCCACCTAAAGCTGAACCTGGCAAAGCCTAAGACGTTCTACCCCCTTGCCACATCTCAGGACAATCCACTCGTTCCTCACTATATACTGCACCTAGTTCTGTTTCAGGCTCTACCTCTACCATCAGGCCACCGCACTTCAGCAAGAATGGCTGCTCCCTGCTGCTGGTTTACAACCTTCAAAAACAATTCCACTCCCCCCCCCCCCCCCGCCCTCGACTGTTCACTGGCTACCCATAACCCGTAACTGCTCACATCAAATTTAAAACCTAAGGAATTACTGCACGTCCATCCCTTATCTTTGCACTTGTGTTTGTATTGCAGGTCACTCTGTAGAAGAGTGCCCGCTAAATACTAAATGCTAACTGCTAAATGCGAAACTGTCGACTCAATGTCAGTAAAATAAAAGTATGGCTCTGAAATGGAACATCAAACCTTGAAGGCCTTCCATACCAAAGTCCTCCACTGCAGCTTATGGTTGTCATGGGAGGACAGGGAGTCACACACTGACATTTAAAACCGCTCATTAACACTTCAGTGTTGAAGTTCTCCTCGCCCAGTGAAACGTGCGCTGGCTGGGTAATGTAATCCATACGCCTCAAATCGACAAATCATTTACGGCCAATGAAAGGACAGCCATCAGTCTGCTGGGGGTCAGCAGACAGGCCATGAAAAGCACTTCAACACCCCGCCCCCCCCAAAAAATGGAGTGAGTCAACCCTGGATTCTGAGCTCCAGAACTGTCGATCCAACTGCCACCACGGTGTGTCACACCACCAAGAGTAAGCCACAAAAAGGAAAATAGAATGATGTGTTCAAAGACACCCCCCACTGCTGGCGACATGTGCCCCTCATTTACCAAAGCATGCTGGTTCCACATCAGTCAGCACAGCCAACATCCAATGGCATAAATAAAACAAGCAAAATAACCACTCTAATACTCATGGGAGCATCCATCAACATTGGTAAACTGCCATTATCAAAGAACTGTATATGTATCCTGAAACATTGGACCAACCGTGCATTTTCAAACATGTCCATAACACCTTGCATAGCTATAAATTATTTGTTTCCAGGTCTCTTCAAACCCCTGTTTTTCTGTAATCAGTCACCTCACTAATATTCTCCAAGTGAGTGATTAGGTGATTTACCACCTACTCAGCTACTTCAGAAAACTCAATACAGCCTGGAAAGGAAAGCTCAATCTATGCTCTCATTGCAAATGACTCTGGGATCAGGCGATTTCTATGTAAGCCTGAGCAACTTGTACACTTCCTCTTCTGGAGGTTCCAGATATAGGCTCCTTTTTCCTTGAAGAGGATCTGGGAAGAGGGGGAGGGGGACTTCAGTGGCAGTGTTACTTTGCACTGCAGGACTGGGGGAAGAGTCAGCTGGACTGTGTAATGAACTCTCCGTATCACCTCTCTGTCATGCTGCTGGTGAAGACGGGAGCCTGCTCAGATAGAACATCCAGTCCGGAAAGTCACGCCGCGTTCGGGCTTTGAAATGCCACGTGCAAAGCAGCAGAGCACACAATTACTGGGTAGAGATGACAAATTACATTGATGTGCACAGGTGCATATTACTTTTCCATATGTGCCTATAACTGGGTTTTTTTTTTCCTGGGGGGAAACAAAAGAACTTGTAACTTTGGAGCTCCTTTGTAAACAGTGGCAGTTTTATTAATATGTACATGTCACTTCGATCAGGAGATTGATGATTTCATTGATAAATCGAGTTTGAGCAAATGCAATTCTCATAATGATCGTGATTACTTATGCAGGCACTCTGTGCCCATCACGTCAAGGGGAAAAATCAATCACTTCACCTTAAAATCAATTTCTGATGGTAAACTGGTCTGTCCAGTAATAACGTGGACTACATATAGAAACATTAACATTATAATAATTATTTTCCACTCTAAAAAATCTGATCCATGTTGTATCACCTGGGCAGCCAGGCCTACTCACAAGAGCCAATACAACAAGTGTTTTTTTAAAGCATAGAACAGGTGGGTTTTTTAAAATCTACAGACAAAGTTCATTACCTTATACCCACTAGAATAGGGAAGCAAGTAACATTGCTGTACTTGAGAAGCCAAATTGTGTGTTAACCAATGACTGGCAGTGGCTATAGCAAGATGCGATGACTTCACAAGCTAGATGTAATGTAAGGTTTTGATGAGGCCATTAGTTCTATCATTTTGATCCTGACTACATTGACAAGGAACTGCTGAAACATGAAAATCAGTGACAACATGCAGACCTGACACCAAACCACAAATAATGGCTTTACACTACATCATGTCACTTTCTTACAAGTAACAGTTTGATAAAGTTATGTTACTAGCTAATTGCTAGGTTGACAGAAGGCATGATGGTCATGTTTAAACAGCAGCTAACAAGTGAAGATGTGTTTAGCATTTTTATGAATATAGCAAGTACATCAGTAGTCAACCAGCAATCAATCAATCATTCAAGCTAAACATTACAATGATTCACATAGATCTTAAGATAAGATGTTTAGAAGCAAAACACATCAGCTTAAATGTTTAGCAATATATTCATATTATACGCATATTAAACAAAAAATACGAATGTTTCACATACACATTTTATAAAGGACACATATCAGAATATCAGAAAAGAAAAATTATAATGGTTTATTCATAAGCAAGGGACTATTCAGCACCTCACGGTATCTCTGTGGCAGTAATATTTTCTCATTCAGAATCATGAGGGTGATGATATTAGTTCATTATTACTTCTCGGTATCAAGCAATGTAAACCAATGAAAAAACAGTATGCAGATTAGCAGACAATATATAATGCATTTATTGTCACCATCAACCTGGACAATACAATAGAAGGTTCTACTTAGATATACGGTATATGCAGTATGTACGTTGTATACCCACACATGCACAAACGGATGCACGCACACACACACACACAAACACACACACACAATATGTTTTTATGCGGGATACAATAGAAAAAAGATGAGTGAGAGAGAAGAAAATAATTAATCAGCAAGACCCAAAAATCAACCCGAGGAAGACCAAAGGGGAACACAAAATCCCCCCCAGGCACAGGACAGCGACTGATGACAACTAATAAAAAAAAATCAAAGTTCAGACACATGGCTGGTGATCATCACACTTCCCCACTACTGATTGATTCCACACTTACAATAAGAAAGAGACCCACAGCTCACCAGCCAGACTCCTGCTGGCGGGGTCTCCAGAGCCTTATTAGACTGCTAGAGTTGTGCGAATGAAAGATTCTGAACCTGCGCTAGTCTAGAGCATGACGTCACCCCTTCAGTCTGGGCTCCCGTGTCGTTCCACCGCATTTTAAAGCAGATCATATCTATCAATTTATTCTTTAGGATTATACAGTTTTCTTGTTCACACGTGCAGGGGAAAAAAAAATTCCTTTGGCTTAGAATAAATCTGCACTGCAACACTTATGGCTGTGGACAGCGGGGGGAAGAAGGAAACCGCTGGGTTGGACCATCCTACCTCATCACTCAACAGTGAGCGACACCGCTCGCTGATGGACTCAACCACCGCGTTGCATAGTCCTCTGGAGAAGTGCAGTGACTCAGCTGAGTGACTGAGTGACTGACTGGAGAGGGAAAAGATAAAGTGGCTTTCACCACATGGGGGGGGGGGTGATTCTGGTGTGCTAGTGCCCACATTCCCTAACTGACTGGAAACTGTAGGCGGTAACAGGCCTACAGTTGCGACTGGACGTTCGAAGTTCAGCAGAATAACAGGGAAAAATGAACAGCTCAGAAATTCATAATGCTATCTAATAAACAATAAAGCCACAGTCACTTCAGCTAATTGAAGTCATTCATCTTGACCACGTTCCTTTTAACAAATACATATTTCAGACCAGAATCATCTTTTTCACTTTGCCTTCATGATCAAATTAAATCCGCAGGTCAAAATAAAGCAAACAACAAGGCTTTGTTTTGACAGAGACAGCTGCACCATCCATATTGATTTCCTTCACATCAAACGGCATACTTAACTGAACAATGAACTTAAAGCCACCGTTCATTTAATGTTATTTTTAATTCTCTCTGACCAAGAAACTTTCTTCAGAGACAAAGGCATTTTCATCCACCGGTTGTCAGGAAAGATTCATTTCTTGTGCTCACCAATTCAAAGAATGTGTCTGCAGACAAACGGGGCCCAATAGTTTCAAGAGCTGAAAAGAATGTCTTTCTCAGAACAATGCACCTCAGCAGCGCATTGTTGAAAAAGAATTTAAGGCTCCAACAGTCTGAGACACCTTGGGCCTGAGAATCAGACACCTGCTTTTTTGGGTGTCACATCCATTCAATCGCGTTCCCACACATCCTCAAGCAAGCTCAAACCCTGGAGACGTCTTTTAAGAAAACACACTGTCTGCAACCAATATCCATCCGAGCGAACCGTGCCCAGCGTTGTCATCGATTTCCAATAAGCTAATGGTTCGGGACACTGCTTTTCACTTCTGCTTTAATCCCAGAAAGTAACAGAGACGATACCTGGTTTGTTACGTAGCGGCCGAAATGTAAGCATGCCACCCAAGCAGCAATTCCAAAGAAAAGGGTCAGCACTTCCACAAATATCACTCTGTCATTAATGGTCTCATGTGAAAGAAAGAAAATGAGTTTCACAAACTTTCACCTACCTCCCTGCACTGTAAACTACACCTATTTTCCAGTACATTTTAAAACAGCATGGCACATAGTGACGATTCTGCGGCAGGGCTGTGTACTCAGGTTTAAGTGGAGGAAGAGCTCGTCCCTGCTCCACTCTGCCGAGCTGGACCGTCTGTGTGGTGTGAGGAGGAGATATCCTAACCCTCACAGTCACTAGACTGTCTTATATACGTAAAAGAAGATGGACACAAACTTGGGGAGGCTTGATAACAGCTACCGTAATGGAAACTGGACAGTTACGAGTTAGCTACACCAGGCAAGTGGTCCACCATTATTCTCTACCCCTCACAAACGTTAAAGTGCACAACACAGGGTTCATTTCTAGCCAGGTCACATTGAAATGCACGCCTTCATGCTTGTCACAATGGCTGCATCTGCCTCATTGCCTACATCCTTGAAGGGGGTTCACACCGGATCTGGCGAGGACGCCTATAAACTTTCTTTTTTTCCTAAACTGTCCAAAAAATATATTTCTGAAAACACTCAAGGCGAGAAATAGGCAATGTAGCCTAGTTGCTGAATCTTGGTTCATATTTGATCTGCAACACCTAGTTTGAAAGTGTGATCCAAGTTTTGCGAGCCAGAGCCAGCTATGTTGGACGCCTTCATTTGCATGGAATAAAGATTGAGCACAGTCTAAGCAAATACAGAACCGCCGACGGTACCACACCACTTTCCAGATTGCTTCCATCATGCAATGCGCAGCCTGAAAGTTCACAGAGGCTTTAAACACATCATTCAAGTGCCCTGCGATAGACTGGCGGTATGTCCAGGGTGTATTCCTGCCTCTCACCCAATGCATTCTGGGATAGGCTCCAGCACCCGCCATGACCCTTCCCAGGATAAGCGGGTATAGATAATGGATGTATGGACATCATTCAAGTGTATTACATAAGAAAAATGTACTTTTAAAAATATAACAACAACAAATTATCCAGTTCACTGTATACTCACAAACTATGGGACAGACCTATGGGATATCCTACCCGGCAAAAGATACGCACAATGTTGCCTTCAAAAAATAACTTTCAAATGAGACGTGCCTCGATGCCTTCCTGCCTCAAAATACTGCCTGCGAAGGCAGCATTTTTGCCATTTGAGGTTCAGCCAATATGTACTGATGTAGCAGTATAGATATAACACAATACAGAGAGGAAATTATTAGTTTTTTTAAATAGGCCTATATGACACTAGCAGTATGAGAAACACTGTAGTCAAGTTAACATAACAGTCAGCGAACAGCAAAGCAGGGAAGAAAAGTCATCATAAATAACGAATTACTACACAGTAATGAAAAATACATATTTCATGAATATGCATTGAAAATGACTTAACAACATGTACCGTACAGCACATTCATCAGAACCCATGCCTTCTTAGAGTATGTTAGCAAATAAAAAAGCCTAGACCACTTAGATTAACCATGTACTCACTAAACATTCTTTTTCCAAGCCCCAAGATCCAAGCCATGGTAGTGAATGTATGCTGCATTCTCCCACAGCTGGTCTGACAGGGCTCTGATCCTGAATAGGATCTACCGGGCCAAATTGAATGTGTTAAAACACCTCAAGCACTTATTTCACTAATATAACTGAGTATGTGCCAGAGCATCAGGCATAAAAAAAGCTGTGCTATGCTGTGGAAATAATAAAGCAATAAAGAAATGTAACATCCTGGAGGTGGGGAAAAAAGCAGTGATTTATTGCTGTTAATTGAAAATGTCAAAAAATCTGCATTTAATCAAAAATTGATTTGTTGTTTCTGCCCAAAGAGCGTTTCAAAGCTTTTCAACCGACAACTCCAATGTTATAGGCCAGAAGAGAATTATGTCACTGGGACTCGAAAGGTGTCGTAGTGAAACAATACCACAAACTTTTTTCATTGTAGATGAAATGAGATTTCATGCTTCCCTGACAGCGCAATAATTTTGTTTATTTTGCTATTCTGATCCTGCAGAGAAATAATAAAAATATACAAAATAGAATTTTCATCACTTCAATAGTTATATTTTATTTGGTGCCAGTCTTTCCACAGCTGTACACCACCGTGTGAAAAGCCTGGGGAGTGGTTGCCACTCACCAACACCATTTGATGAAATTGTACTCCTTGGCAGCTGATACAAAACTTACAGAATACAAATTCTGGCCACTAAACCGAAAAAATAAGCTTAGCTGAAACAGCTATTTAGATAATGGACTGTCCAAGTGTATCCACAGACGTAAATATACTTTTAGCATCAGAAGCAATTTTCACAATTTTGCAGATCCCCGTAGCTGAATGCTTCTGTTGTTTTGGAATAAAAAGTTTTGTTTCCAGCATAGGCTACTTACTGAGCTAAAATTTATCGACCAGTTTCACTCCCATTTACCACTTTAAAGTTCAAGTGCCAAAAAGTGTTATTAAATTAAATGTCAAGATTTGGACCCCTTTTCAAGAGCTCCATAGGGTGCTGTGTGGGTCAGTGGGTTCTAATCATGGGTCAGCAATGAGTGTGTGGATGTGGATACATTCTGGTACGGAGTCCTGACCTTTCCGGTGTCAACTGCAGTTGGCAGCTCCACGTGGTGTTGCGCAATTGCTCACAACGTCGCCCAGGGAGGGATGGATTCAGCTGGATCATCCCCGACTCATCATCCAAGAGAGACTGCTCTGCTAAATCAGGCACCTCCAGCCTGTTTGTGCCAACTTCACATAAAGGACACACCTCAAGACTCAAACACTGCGCTAAGCTCAGCTGGCGGACCTCATACCAACAAGATGCCATGATTAGCTGAACACACTTGAGGAAAAGATGTGCTTGTCTGCACCATAACACATCATCCATCTACACATCAGATTTGTCTGAGCATTATGCAGCAATGATATGAGTCTATGAATACAGTTAGCCATTCCACATTACGATAAAATGGGGGTGAAAACCAGTTTAAAAAGGACCAACCCATAAGCATTCATTCATCATTCATGACCAATGAATATGAAAATTGAGAGATGCCTCAATTTGGAATTATACACATACATACGTAACAAGCACTTAGATTATTTTTGATGACTAAAGTGACTCTTGCCCAACTGTGTTTATTATGATTCAAAAACTGAAAGTATCAAAGAAAGGGATGTAGGCTACATCTCAGGCAGAGCGTGAATTAAAGTTAACTTCCTGTACAAATAGCAGCGCAGACGCAGACAAAATGATCAAGTTCTACATTAGGGAACCGCAGTTAAAAACCTACTGGTCACTTATCCCGATAACTCTGAGAGAGAAAGGAGCAGGGAAGGGAAGTAAGAGGGAAGAAGGGTCCTTCACTCCTTCATTTGGCATGGTCTCCCAGGAGTAGTGTACTCCAGATGGTGCTCTATTTACAGCACCGTGACAGGGATGGGCAGAGGAGACGTACAAGGAGTGGTCTGACCTCGTCTAAAGCTGAGAGATGCTGTGTGCAAACAGTGCTCCGGCCTACACAAACCCACTATTTACAACCAGGGCCTCAGAACGGAAGATTAAGGGAGACATACAACCCCAGCAGCGTGTGCTTCCGAAGCTTCTGACGGCGATCGGTGTGCCTGCAGCCTCCTTTCGAAGAGTGCCTGGGGACGCATCACGGCTGTGTCGAGCTCGAGGACGCTACAACGCATGGCTGATTTAATCAAATGCACAGATTCTCCAGACGAATGGTCTCAAGTGAAGGAGAAATCCTTCTGGCTTTCAATAGGAATTCAGTAGGAAGGATTAGTATCATACTGAAGCTTACAATTAGCCTAATATAATGAATGTTTTTTTCCCTGTCCTGAACATTTGTTGTTTGTTTGTCTGTTTGTGAAAACATTTTTTAAGAAATACTGAAATCTGTATAAAAAATTGAGAAATGTTCATGATACTGACCTTCTATTGAACTGAATTTTCTATGACAATATCCAATGTAACTGTGAACAATATTCAAAAGAAACATTGCAGTTATCATCAAGGAACATTTTCTACCCCCTGCCAATGAACACAATGAAGTCAGACCCAAATTTCAGAAATTATAATATTTAACTACATTATTTAAAATGCTAATTTAAAAAATCTACCACAAGATTGCCATGTGGAAAAAAAATGCATTGTTGGAAATGCAACTAATAAGACTGTATACACTGTATAAAGCTTCTCAAAAATGTATGAAAAAAAAGCCTGGTCCCTCCAAATCCAATTCAGATCCATCTTGATCACTTCAGTGGTGATGACATCACCACTGCCCAAACTTTTGTTTCTCATTACTGCACGTCCTCCATCGACCTGCTGTCATTGAAACCAGACACTCCTGCATAGCTGGAACTTCATCATGTGCAGTAAAAAAAAAAAAAAAAAAACATTCATATATTCACTGTTGAACTCTTTAATTATCTTGCCTGAAGTAAGTTAATGTCGATTAGGCTTGACAGTGAAATTTAGATCTCAGTACCCAGCACTGGAAGTAATCAGCCAAGGCAGGGCATGTTTTGTTCTTACTGGACTAGAGCCATTATTAGACCCAATGGACTAGACTTGGGTGGTATTTATTCACTCAGACGGACACCTCTCAGATAACTGGTAAATCCTGTCTGCTAACTGATTCACATCATTTTTTACACCTCCTGTCAAATAGACACAAAAAATTCTGAGTAAAAATATTTTCAGATTCAATATTTTTGGAGTGGATGTATTCAGTATATACACAAGCCAATGAGTGCCTGACTCTTGTCGTCTTGCAGAAATGACCCACAGTTAATAAGGGGAACGCATTAATATCATATTCATTATCCAGATTACCGAAAATGAACGCTTTCCTTTGAGTGTTTTTATGGCTATTACAATGACAAATTGGATGATGAAGAATGCACTCAGATTTTTTATTTCATTTTTTTCTTTTTTTTTTTTAAACAGAATTTAATTTAATTCAGATCATGCTCCTGTCTCTGTGGGCTACTAGCCCTCAATAAGCAGACCCCAGGATACATACCCTTTCCACAGCTCATAGGAACACGCATCAACCAGCTAACAATTAAAGAAAATAAAAGGTTGCACAACATACTCAGAACTGTTACAGTTAAACTGAAATCATTAGAAAATATGTCACAAACAAGATGCCTTAGTGTACTTCCTCTGTAGTTCTGACCAAATTCTGACCAAGTTCTTTTAGTTTTTTTTAACACAATCCATTTTCTTATTCAGTACACAGCAGTGGGACATGATTAAGTTGCCACTGGAAGGTTTATTGGGAAGTTTATTGATCTTAACAGGTGCAAAAATCAACAATTGTTAATCAAGCACTCAGGAACTCTGTTCTCTTTTTGAGTGCTTTATTAGTAATCGTTATCTTTTGCGGGCGCTAACAAAATCAATAAATGTTCACTTGTTGAAAATCAAACATCGCAGCGTCCAATTATATTCTTTTTTTTTTTTTGCACCACTTAGGATCCAACCAAGGAGTGTGATGCTAAGATTGATTGCTGTTATTGGTAGCTCTCTTGTTTTCCACACACATTTTGGACCTCTGTTCCATACATCTACAATTGTTTTCAACAGCAGCAAGTTGGTCCATCCATCTTGTGAGGTGGCTCACGCCCAGTAAGCTGGTCCTAGACGAAGCATCTTGAGATGCCTCCACAGCAAGCAGTTTGTATTGTTCGGGTCAACAGCCTTAGTTCATAACACCTTGAAAATAAGTACATCACATACTAATCTGTGGATTCCATTACTTGGTATATAGTTTGTTATTCCGCTTGTTGATCATTTCCAGGGCTGGATAGCCGTTGCCATTTGCCTACAGAACCCACATATTTTCAGTTTTAGTTCACCTGAAAATGCAAGCCAGTGTATTTCTTTTAATGTGGTCTATGACAGCAACTTCTTTATTCCCATGGCAAGCTCAGTGCTTTTATTTGCTTGCATGTGTGGCACCTATGAACACTATCTGAACCCCAATCTATGAACCCCAATATACGGTCTCCCTATTTCAAATAACATTTTAAAAGCTGAGTGATTTTAGTGATAAAAACCCATACCCTCCACCCCACATACACACAAAATCAGAAATTTCACCTAACATAGACTAACTGAACAGAATTTACAGGCTTCAGTGACTGTAAACAAATGATTTTCCAAACAAAGAGACACTATTGCAGCTTTTCAGCTCAGATTTTTAAACAGGCCATGAGGACCATAGGGGCAATGAACTGGTGGGAGGAGTAATTATACAAACAATAAAGACATCTGAAGAAAGCATTTTAACGTAACAAACTGCTCGAAAAAATGAAACCTTTGAATAACTACAAACAACCCGGTGAGACCTGTGCCACAGCCTGTAGGGGAGCTATATTGGGATGGCAGGGACGCCATCCTGCCAAGTTACAGCTTGGTGGGGCGGAGTGCCCCATATAAAATTCACCTCGGGTGGGTGGGGGTTTAATCCCCACCATGACACTTTTCCAGCTATGGTCTCTTCTCTATATCTGTTACCTCTGCTTTTTTTTTGCTTTAGGTGACTTTTTCCAGGAGTAACACTGTTACGAGTG